>NC_041388.1:129344267-129370808 GCF_002162155.2 Triticum dicoccoides | reverse complement strand
GTTAGATCTATAAGTGGGGGAGGTGGGAGGATAACCCAAACAACACATGTTATCATCATCATTGCTAGATATGTGTTGGTATAGTGGGGTGTTTGTTGTAGTGCTCAAACAAGTTTTCTCTACTGTAAAATTTGACCTAGTTTCAGATTAGTAAATGAAGCTTCTTTCTTTCGCCGTTTGAGTTTCGTTGCTCCGTTTGATTTGATTCTTTTGCGAACCAGAGTTCTTAATTTGAACTTTCTGGTCAACCTCTTTTATTTGAGTTTTTCTTGTGCATCATTGCTTGTTACTTATGTATGCTATTGTTTGCTTGCGATAGAACACCCGGAGTGCGAAGCGTGCTACTATGAGTCCCTAGGTTTCACAGATCGTCAGCAAGGCAAGTAACACTTTGATCATACCCCTTTATCACCCAGTTTTTATGCATTAGTTCCAATCCTCAAACATTGCATGATTAGGATGTCATTAACTTGTGGGTTGGGAAGTACTTGATGAGGTAGAACCTATTGCCCTGTTACATTCAAACCCTTGGGAGTTACTCTCCGTGTTGCTTATATTACTATGCTGTGCTATGCTCGTAGACGTGGTTTGGGTTTGAGTGAAATCCATGACAGATGTGAGATTGTTAAATTAATGGTTCAACTTCAGGTGGCAACTTAATCAAACAACTGGGTGGATTGAGGCACCTGGAGTACCCAGTGTTGCCTGTTTTTTTGGAAATCCCGGAGTACCCGTGTGATCTTCCTATGGACCGCCACCCAGGCTCAAAGGGAACTAAGGTGATTCATGCTAGAAACTTCCGTGTGCAGCCACAAGCTATTATGGGCTCTGGCATAGTTGAGTAAGTTACGTGAAGCTCTTGAAGAGGCAGATCAGCAGGTAGTGGGATGTAGGTTTGGTATGGTCTGTCCGGAGTAGAGAGTTAATATTTCTGAAAGACTGTGTCTCGGTCATCCGTTTCTCAAACATCCTGTAGTGCGAGAAATCCAACGGAGGAGATCGAGTCTTGTGTGGAAAAGTGCACAAACCTCTGCAGAGTGTACAATCTAATCATGGTTAGCCGTGTCCCTGGTTGTGGACAATTCTAGAGTATCTAGTACTTGGGTTATCACATGTATCTCATCATGTTTAATTAATATTGTTGGGTTGTTAATCACTTTAATTGGGATTGAGTTGGAGGAACCTTCTCAATGATGTTTCAACTACCATGATAGTAAAATTAAAATATATTCCTTTTTTGTAGGGAAAAATTGGCTTTTCGCAAAAACTATAAACCATAGAGCTTTCCACCAGCCATATATGCATGTAGTGATAGCATTATTTTGTTCTTGCTCTATTGTGTTATGTTGCCAGCATGTTCCATGTGCTGACCCGTTTTCGGGCTGCAACATATTATGTCACAGACTTTTCAGACGAGGATTAAGGTACGTTAGGTCGTTGCCGTGCAGCTCAGCTATGCCGTTGGAGTTGATGGACTCACCTTATCTTCCAAGCCTTCCGCTGTTGTCGTATTAGATGGCCTTAAGCCATATTATTGTAATAAGTTCTCTCTTGAGACATTCGATGTAATAAGTGTGTGATTGCTACTCCGTTATAAATCCTTCGAGTACTGTGTGTGTCAGCATTACCGATCCAGGGATGACACTGAAGCACAGAGACTTGACCATCTGAGGTCGGGTCGCTACATCAGTATTCTTCACTTATATCTTTTTGGAGTAGTTTGCCATTTACTCACACGCTTCATGTATATCCTACGAGTAAATGGTTGAATGAATTGTATATCATAAATCTGAATTTATATATGTTTCATATGCTTATAACATGGGGAGTAATGACTTCACACATAATAAGTATAAGTAGTAAATTTATTGAAAGTTAGCAAATGAAGAATTGGTCACTTGAACAATTCATGAAAGAATATTGAAGGAAGAGAGATTTCACATATAAATATACTATCTTGGACATCTTTTGAAATTGTGGGCACTCATCAAAATATGACATGCTAAAAGGTTGATGTTGGACAAGGAAGACAACTTAATGGGTTATGTTCTCCTATATCCGAAACATTATATTGTCTTGGATCATCCAACATGTTGAGCTTGCCTTTCGCTCTCATGCTAGCCAAATTCTTTGCACCAAGTAGAGATACTACTTGTGCCTCCAAACATTCCTTAAACCAGTTTTGCCATGAGAGTCCATCATACCTACCTATGGATTGGGTAAGATCCTTCAAGTAAGTTGTCATCGGTGCATGCAATAAAAATTGCTCTCTAAATATGTATTATCTATTAGTGCGAAGAAAATAAGCTTTATACGATCTTGTGATGTGGAAGAAATAAAAGCGACGGACTGCATAATAAAGGTCCATATCACAAGTGGCAATATAAAGTGGCGTTCTTTTGCATTAAGATTTTGTGCATCCAACCATAAAAGCGCATGACAACCTCTGCTTCCCTCTGCGAAGGGCCTATCTTTTACTTTTATCTTCTACCATTTTACAAGAGTCATGGTGGTCATCACCTTTCCTTTTTACACTTTTTCCTTTGGCAAGCACTTTGTGTTGGATCGATCACTTTTACAAGGGTCGCGCTATTCGTCACCCTGGGTGAGGAATAGTTATTCTTCATCCTGCTCTATTTTACTATCAATGCACCGTAATTTTATGTTCCGTAAGTTTTGTTTTATTTCCGACGTAAAAAGGGACCGTAAGAAAATATATAATCGCCGTAAAAATATTTTATGTTATGTAAAATTACAAACGTAAAAACATAGTCTAAAATGCACATAAACTGCTTTCTTGTCTTATGACCTGTATTTTTATTTTTTATGTCAAATTTTACGTAATTAATCAATAGGAATGTAACTATTTGAATTCGAAATGTAATTTAATTATGAAATGATCGTAAGATTACCTCGGGTGAAGAATAACTTATTCTGCACCCTGGGTGATGAATAGTAACACTATATATATATCCACTTGGATGTAGGTTCTCATAAATTATTATTGTTGACATTACCCTTGAGGTAAAAGGTTGAGAGGCGAAACTATAAGCCTACCCCTATCTTTCTCTTTGTCCGATTAAAACTTTGAACCCATAAATATGACATGAGTGTTAGAAATTGTGAAAAATTAAATGATAGTTGAGTATGTGGAGTTTGCTGAATCAAATCTCTTACATAAACCCTTCCCGAAAATAAGATGAATTGCAATTGTTTGATGACTAAGAGCATGGTTTGTTAGTTTTCAAGAAAGTTTATGATCTATACTATAACATGTGAATAGCATGTTACTTGATCATGAGAGTTTTTATGAGTTGAGCCACTGTTATGATATATAATGATGCTAGAAAAAGTGATTGGAACTATCATTGGTCAAACTCATGCACTTGCTAGCATTCACACTTCATAAATTATTTCTTTTATCATTTACCTACTCGAGGACGAGCATGAATTAAGCTTGGGGATGCTGATACGTCTCCAACGTATCTATAATTTATGAAGTATTCATGCCATGTTCACAATAGTTTTATATGATTTTGGTATGATTTGATTAGAACTAACCTGGACTGACGCTGTTTTCAGCAGAACTACCATGGTGTTGTTTTTGTGCAGAAATAAAAGTTCTCGGAATGCGATGAAAATCAACGGAGAATTTTTTTGGAAAATATAAAAAATACTGCAACAAAAATCTACGGGAGGGGAGTCTTGTGGGCCCCACGAGGGTGGGGGGTGCGCCCACCCCTTGGGCGCCCCCCTGTGCCTCATGGACTTCCCGTGGGGCCCCCTGACTTGTTCTCGGCGCCAACCTCTCCTATAAATACCCAAACCTCCATAAATTAACCTAGATCGGAAGTTCCGCCACCGCAAGCCTCTGTAGCCACGAGAAATCAATCTAGGCCCTCTCTGGCACCCTGCCGGAGGGGCCATCATCACCGGAGGCTTTGGAGGAGGATCCCGGAGGGGCCATCATCACCGGAGGCTTTGGAGGAGGATCCCGGAGGGGCCATCATCACCATGAAGGCCAAGGACCAGAGGGGGAACCTCTCCCCATCCAGGGGGAGGCCATGGAGGAGGAAGCACAAGGGGGAGAACCTCTCCCCCTCTCTCTCGGTGGCGCCGGAGTGCCATCGAGAGGGGAATCATCGCTGAAGTGATCGTCTTCACCAACATCACCATCATCATCACCATCCTCATATCTTTTACGTGGTCCACTCTCCCGCACCCTGCTGTAATCCCTACTTGAACATGGTGCTTTATGACACATATTATGATCCAATGATGTGTTGCCATCCTATGATGTTTTGAGTAGATATCCTTTGTCTTTGGGTTGATTGATGATCTAGATTGGTATGAGTTGTATGTTTTATTTTGGTGCTGTCCTATTGTGCCCTCCGTGTCGCGCAAGCGTGAGGAATCCCCGCTGTAGGGTGTTGCAATACGTTCATGATTCGCTTATAGTGGGTTGCTTGAGTGACAGAAGCATAAACCCAAGTAAGGGGATTGTTGCGGATGGGATAAAGGGGACTTGATGCTTTCATGCTATGGTTGGGTTTTACCTTAATGATCTGTAGTAGTTGCGGATGCTTGCTAGAGTGCCAATCATAAGTGCATATGATCCAAGAAGAGAAAGTATGTTAGCTTATGCCTCTCCCTCATATGAAATTGCAATGACGACTATCGGTCTTGTTAACAATTGCCTAGGACAATTCTGCACACCGATCCACCATTATTCCACACTCGTTATTTATAATATTTAGTAATATATTCTAACTTTATGATAACAACACCTACTTTTATGTTTTAGCTCTCCAATATCATGCAAAGTTATCCTCTTCATACCCACAACGTAGTTTTATTTATCGTTTCTAGTCGGAAGCAAACATTCGGTGTACGTAGAGTCGTATCAGTGGCAGATAGGGCTTGAGAGAATATTGATCTTACCTTTAGCTCCTTGTGGGTTCGACACTCCATACTTATCACTTCCACCTTTGGGAATTGCTATGATGATTCCCTGCACTTGGGGATTATCAAAAGTCACCAAGTAGCACATCATCATTATCAAGCAAGGTACTAGCATCATCATAAGCATTATCCATAGCAGAAGTAGCATCGTCAATAACTTGCGACATACCAGAATTGATAGCATGTGATGGTGTTGCTAGTTTACTTATAACAGAAGGTGAATCTAAAGCAGAACTGGATGGTAGTTCCTTAGCTCCCCTCATCTTAGAGGGATAAATCTTGGTCTTAGCATCCTTCAGATTCTTCATAGTGATAAATTGATAATAATACCAAGTGACTCAACAAATATAGCTATGCTCGCCGGCAACGGCGCCAAAAAAAGTTCTTGATAAACCACAAGTATAGGGGATCGCAACAGTTTTCGAGGGTCGAGTATTCAACCCAAATTTGTAGATTCAACACAAGGGGAGCCAAAGAATATTTGAAGGTATTAGCAGCTGAGTTTTCAATTCAACCACACCTGGAGACTAATTATCTACAACAAAGTGATCAGTAGCAAAGTAATATGATAGTTTTGATAATAGTGACAACAGTAATAGTAACAGTGATAGCAATAGTTTTGTAGCAAGTGCAATAGTAATGATAGCAAGAACAATATAAGATAAATTTGTAGGCATTGGATCGGTGACTTGTTGGATGATATTCATCATGATATAGTTATAACCTAGGGCGATACGGCACTAGCTCTAGTTCATCAATATAATGCAGGCATGTATTTCGTAAATAGTCATACGTGCTTATGGAAAGAACTTGCATGACATCTTTTGTCCTATCCTCCCGTGGCAGCTGGGTCCAATTGGAAACTAAGGGATATTAAGGCCTCCTTTTAATAGAGAACCAGAGCAAAGCATTAACACACGGTAAATACATGAACTCCTCAAACTACGATCATCAGCAGGAGTGGTCCCGACTATTGTCACTCCGGGGTTGCCGGATCATAACATGTAGTAGGTGACTATAACTTGCAAGAACGGATCTTGAACATGGATATAATGGTAATAACATAAACGGTTCAGATCTGAAATCATGGCACCCGGGCCCAAAGTGACAAGCATTAAGCATGGCAAAGTCATAGCAACATCAATCTTAGAACATAGTGGATACTAGGGATCAGGCTCTAACAAAACTAACTCGATTAAATGATGAATCTCATCCAACTCCTCACCGACCAGCGAGCCTACGAAGGAATTACTCACTCCCAGTGGGGAGCATCATGGAATTGGCGATGGAGAAGGGTTGGTGATGACGAAGAACGAAGATCCCCCTCTCCGGAGCCCCAAACAGACTCTAGATCTGGCCTCCTGATGAAGAATAGGAGGTGACAGCGACTCCATCTAGTGGATCGCAATAATTCTTTCTCCTTGATTTTTTTTGGAAAATAGGATTTTATAGCGTCGGTTTCACGGTCTGCAGGGCCACCAGGTAGGGACAACCCACCTGGGCACGCCAGGAGGGGCGACGCGCCCTGGTGGGTTGTACCCACCCAGGTGCCCCCCTCCTACGGATCTTGGCTCCAGGAAATTCTTATTTATTGTATAAAAATCCTCACAAAGTTTCATTCCATTCTGAGAACTTTTATTTCTGCACAAAAACAACACCATGGTAGTTCTGCTGAAAATAGCGTCAATCCGGGGTTAGTTTCATTCAAATCATGCAAATTAGAGTCCAAAACAAGTGGAAAAGCCTTAGGAAAAGTAGATACGTTGGAGACGTATCAGGCATGTCTCTCTCTAAGTGGTTTTGGTGATTGATGACAAGGCTTTTGCAGACTAATCGTGTGCATTGAGCATTTCAAATATTCATTCATTGGCACGAGACGATTCTATCCCCTCAGAGCTCAAGGTGAAGATGGTGTATGTCGCTTAGAGAGGGGGTGAATAGGCGATTTAAAATAATTATGGTTTAATCTTGAACAATGCGGAATAAAACTAGCGTTTAATTTGTCAAGCACACAACCTAAAACAACTAGGCTCACCTATGTGCACCAACAACTTATGCTAAGCAAGATAAACAACTAAGCGATAGCAAGATATATAACATGAAACACTATGGATATCACAAAGTAAAGTGCATAAGTTAAGGGCTCAGGTAAGAGATAACCGAGGCACTCGGGGAGGACGATGTATCCTGAAGTTCACACCCTTGCGGAGCTGTGTGGAGGCGCAATGCTCCTATTAGGGCATGTCTCTCTCTAAAATGTTTTGGTGATTGATGACAATGATTTTGCGAACTAATCATGTGCATTGAGCATTTCAGATATTAATTCATTGGCACAAGACGATTCTTTCCCCTCGGAGATCAAGGTGAAGATGGTGTAGTATCTTTCCTTTCGGTTTTGGTGGACTTGAGTCGTAGGAGACACTGTACTATCAAGAGGGGGTCTATATCGGAAAGGCTATGGTGGAATCAACACGTACACATATTTCTTGAACCCCGGGATCCTTCCTTCTTTCTTGAGTATTCCGTTATCACGGAAGTGGCACATGGGAGAAGCCAACGGTAGTACTGCCGGCTCGAGCGGTGATAGCCTCAAGCGGTAGTACCGCTATCTCACAGCGGTAGTAATGCTCGTGGCCATCAGCGGCAGTACTGCTCCAGTTCCGCGCTAGTACCACCTCGATTCGAGACCGCCACTACTAGTGCCGCTCGAGGGCTCTCTCTCCTTTGCCCCTTCTCTCTACTCTCTGTGCGCAGTCCCAGCGGTACTACCGCTGGGCTAAGCGGCAGTACTGCTCCCATGAGCGGTAGTACCACTCTCTGTGGGCTGAGTTGTGGGATAACGATTGGATTGGATTCCCCACTATAAAAGGAGGTCTTCTTCCCCAAGAAGATCCACCTCTTTTACCCCAAGCTCCATTGTTGCTCCAAAGCTCTTTTTCTCCTGATCTCTCTCCCTAGCCAATCAAATGTGTTGATTTTCTAGGGATTGGTTGAGAAGGCCCGAATCTGCACTTCCACCAAGAGAAATTTGATTCCCCCACTAATCCCTTGCGGATCTTGTTACTCTTGGGTGTTTGAGCACCCTAGACGGTTGAGGTCACCTTGGAGCCACATTCCACTGTGGTGAAGCCCCGTGGTATCATTGGGAGCCTCCAATCAAGTTGTGGAGATTGCCCCAACCTTGTTTGTAAAGGTTCGGTCACCAACTTCAAGGGCACCACTAGTGGAATCACGGCATCTCGCATTGTGTGAGGGTGTGAGGAGAATACAGTGGCCCTAGTGGCTTCTTGGGGAGCATTGTGCCTCCACACCGCTCCAAGGGAGACGTACTTCCCCCGAAGGGAAGGAACTTCGGTAACACATCCTCGTCTCCACCGACTCCACTTGTGGTTATTTCTTCCCTTTACTTTGTGCAAACTATTGTTGTGTTGTATCCTTTGCTTGCACTTGTTGTTGTTGTTGTTTGCATCATATAGTTTGTCACCTAGTTGCACATCTAGACAACCTATTTGTTGCTAAACCTAATTTGTTAAGAAGAGATAAAAATTGGTAGTTGCCTATTCACCCGCTCTACTCAACCATATTGATCCTTTCAATTGGTATCAAAGCCTCATCTCTTTATTAAGGGTTTCACCACCCGAAGAGTATGGTTGACACCATGGAGGAAGTGCCTGAGGCCGCGGAGTTGACTTTGATGACTTGAGACGACTTAAATGAAGCTATGGCTTCACTTAAGATGTCTATGATGACTGGAGTCAAGTCCATGCTTAAAGAATTACTTGAGGGGATGAAATCCACTCCCTATCCCTTGCTTGTGGTTAATCTCACGGCATCGGAGTCGGAGGCCAATTCTGCCAAGGAAGCGGGTAAAGGTACTCATGTTCCTTCCCTTCGTGACAAGAATGGGACGGGAACCTTTGCCTCGGTTCCCCCTCCCCGGTCTATGGAGGACCGGTCCCTACACCTCGCATTAATATTCATGGCCCTCCTCCCAAGCTTGTTAAGGGTGATTTTGCTAATTGGGTCTTTCGCATTAAGAATCATTTGAATCATTGCTCAACTAACCTTTGGAGAATCATTGAGCAAGGCTTCTACCCGCATGATCCAAACAACTTCTACCCGCATGAGCAGGCTGAGAAGTGGACAATCAATACAATCACTCCGCTTTGTTCATCCTTCAAGATGCGGTCCCACCCGGATATCTATCTCACCTTCGTCATTTCACTCGGGCAAAGGATTGTTGGGAGCACATTGTGTCCATGTACAAGGGGAGCTCAAGCATCCAATGGTCCAACTTTGAAGTGGTCCTTGATGAGGCGGATGAGTTCGTGATGCTAGAAGATGAGGATCCACATGATCTCTACTGGAGGGTAACTACTCTTGTGGTCGCTCTCCAAGACCATGGGAGCAGAGATACGGATGACACTTGGATCAAGCGCAAGTTTCTCAAGGCCATCACGCCATTCAACAAGGCATTGTCTTCCATGATTCGTCAAAGGCCGTACTTTCACACCCTAACCTCAAGTGAAGTGTTGGATGAGTTTATTGCCATGAACATCATGAACAAGACCATCGGCAATGCTCTTGCTCGTGTCCGGTCAAAGAAAATCACTCCCACCCTTGCTTTGAAGGCCAAGGCCATACCAAAAGAAGAAGAGGAAGAATAAGAGGAGGGTTGCCCCGAGGACGACGAATATGCCTACCATGAGCACACGGCTCTTGTGTCAAGGCAATTTTGGAGAAACAAGAGGAACTCAAGGCCCAACTTCACCAAGAACAACTCAAGTGGGTCAAAGAACAAGCAACGAGTAAGGACTTGCTACAATTGCGGCGATGTGTATCACTTTGTCGTGGAGTGCCCTTATAAGAAGAGGGAAGACAATGGTGGAAAACTCATTCGCAAAGACAAAGCCAAGTCTTTCCCTAGCAAGAAAAACTTCACCAAGAAATCACCTCCAAAGGGATTTGTCGCACATGAAGAATACCCCTCCGATGATGATGAGGAAGATACAAGTGGAGAAGGAATGGCAATGGCAACCATTGCTATTGCTACATCTCCCCCCTCCAAGGTGTCTCTCTTTGGCGCCCCCAACGAAAACACCATTACCAAGTGTCTCATGTCAAAAGTTATCAACAAGGTAACTCCTAATATCAAAACCACCATCATTACTACTCCTACATTGTTAGATTGTGTTGATGATAGTGAGGTGGAGAAAGTTGATGAGAATGAGTTCACCAAGTTTGTGAGCAAACTCAAGGGTGAGTCCAAGAAGCACTTTGTTGCTCTCTTGGAACAACTTAGTGAGGCCAATGATATCATTGAGTCGCATGAGGATACTTACACCAAGTTGGAGGGGCATGGTCGTGACTATGCCGATGAGATTGCGGATGTTTCCATTGCTCTAGAGGAAGAGCGAGATCTTCATTTGACTCTTGAGGAGTCACACAATGTTGATCAAGCTAAATTACAAAAAGATCTTGATCATGCTATTGTTCTTACCCGTGTGCTTAAATCCAAGAAAGTTGCACTTGGGGTTGGCCATGATAGACTCAAGGAAGAATTTGATACACTTGACAATGCTCACAAGGTCTTGAAGGGTGCTCATGCTTCTCTCAAGGAGTCTCATGATCAACTCCAGGTGAAACTAACCAAGGAAATTTCCACTTGTCCTCCTTTCGTTCTAATTGATAATGCCCATGCTACTAACCTGTGTTGTGAGCATGTGCATCTTGTGGAGGAAAATGCTAAGTTGAAAGAGCAACTTGAGAAGGGTCTTGTGACTTGCATACAAGGCGAGAAGAACCTCAATGAACTTTTGAGAAATCAAAAGGAAGTTGTAGGAAAGGAAGGACTTGGGTTTGTACCCAAGTTAAAGAAAAAGAAGAAGAACAAGACGAAGCAATCTCTCCCGCTCAAGGACACCTTTGTCAAGGCGGGTGAGGGTTCTCATGATAAGAAGAACAATGAAGTGGGTGGTAATGCCAAGAAGGGCAAAACCGCTCCTAGCAACAAAGTCGGCGACTTTAACCCCTCTTATGTTTTGTGTTGTGCTAGTGATGGGCATGTTTATGCTAAATTTGTTGGTTCTTCTTATGAGTGCATTGAATGGTCTATTTGCGTTCCTAAGACCCCTGTTACTAACATCAAAGGACCCATTCAAAAATGGGTACATAAATCCAAGCATTGATCTCTTGTAGGAGTTTGCTTCCGGTGGGGTGTCATGGTTGCTCGATAGTGGAGCGACAAATCATATGACCGGGAGCAAGGACTTAGTGGTGGATGTGTATCCAATTCCATCTAAGCCCACCCATGTCCAATTTGGTGATGCTTCAACTTCTAAGGTATTGGGACTTGGCAAGGTGGTCATTTCTCAAGATTTATCTATTGAGAAGGTCATGCTTGTTGAGTCCTTTGCATACAATTTACTTTCCATTCGTCAACTTGCACTTATGGGTTTTGCAACATTCTTTGATCTTGATACCGTGGCCCTTTTGTGGAGCAAGACTCTTAAAGTAGCCTTTGTTGAGCATGTCAAGAACGGTCTCTATGTGGTGAACATTTTGGAGCGACCCACTAAGACCGCGACTTGCCTAATGGCTAAAGTTGATGTGGGTTGGATTTGGCATCGCCGGCTAGCCCATGTCAATATGGGATCTTTCCAAAGTCTCCTCAAAGGGGACCACGTGCATGGACTAACAAATGTGAGTTTTGCCTAAGGCCGTGCTTGTGGTGCTTGTATCGAAGGAAAGCTTCATGGAGCGGCTCACCGGCCATCAATTATCATCTACTCAAAGAGGCCCTTGGAGCTCCTTCACATAGATCTCTTTGGTCCTCCATCCTTTGATAGTCTTGGTGGAAGAAAGTATTGCTTGGTGATTGTGGATGACTACTCAAGATATACATGGGTATATTTCTTCAAGAGGAAGAGCGAGACTTGACAAACCGTCATCAACTTTGCAAATTAATCTCAACGTCAACATGAAGCAAAGATCTTGATGATTGGAAGTGACAACGGCACCGATTTCAAGAACTACACCTTGGATGAGTTTCTTAGTGACAAGGGGATCAAGCACCAATATGCCTACCCCTCAACAAAATGGTGTGGCGGAGAGGAAGAACCAGACATTGATGGATGCAGCAAGGACCATGATGGCGGAATTCAAATCTCCATACAACTTTTGTGCTGAAGCCATCAACACCGCATGTCATGCATCAAATAGGCTCTACCTCCATAAAGGCTTGAACAAGACTCCATATGAGATACTTACAGGAAACAAGCCCAACCTCAAGTACTTCCAGGTGTTTGGTTGTAAGTGTTTCATTCTCAAGAAAGGTATTCATTTATCTAAATTCGAACCTAGAGCTCAAGAGGGAATATTTGTTGTTTATGCAACAAACTCTCATGCTTACCGTGTCCTCAGCAAGTCCCCCAGACTCATTGAGGAGACGTGTAACATGGAGCTTGATGAAAATAACGACTCCCAAGTAGAGCAAAGTGGTCTTTGTGATGCAGGTGATGAAATTCCTCCCCAAGACATAAGAAGAATGGGGATTGGTCAAATACTCCCCATTGAGGAACCCCTTGTGGCCGAAGGAGAAGGACAATGCTCTACTCAAGTGGAGCCATCACCTACGCTAGCCCCACGCGCTTCCGAAGAACAAAGTGAAGGCCCTCAACGCAATGAGCAAGATCAAGACAAGATCAACTCCATGGAGATGGTGATGCACCAAATGATGCCCAAGATCAAGTTCATGCCTTTGAGCTCGCTCAAGTTCAAGAGCAACATCAAGGTCAAGAGCAAGCTCAAGGCCAAGAGCAAGCTCACGATGATGCTCAAGTTCAAGAGCAAGCTCAAGATCAAGATAAAACTCAAGACGGTGCTCAAGATGTGCAAGATGATCCTCAAATGCCCATCGAGGAACTTTTGGAGCGTCGTACCGCTAAGGTGGCTTCCAAGCTCGAGCGTCAACAACATGTCATGGAGAATGTGCTTGGGAGCTTGAGGAAAGGGGTAACTACTCATAAACAATTGTCAAACTTTCGTGAGCATCACGTGTTTGTTTCGTGTGTTGAACCCCAAAAGGTACATGAGGCGCTCGATGAAGAGAATTGGCTTGAAGCTATGCATGATGAACTCAACACTAAAAAAATACACTTTTGTGATGGTACATGTTTGTCATAGTAGGTCACGTTTTCTGTCATGCATGTACATTCATGACGATTTTATGACATAATCAAGATAGTCATACCTGTGCTGTCGTAGAAGTGTTCCATGACATTACCAAAATTATCATCATGGAAGTGTCCACTTCCATGACGATAAATCATGCGTCATAGAAGTGCTTTCGTCAAGGGTGACCGACACGTGGCATCCACCATAACGGGTCGCCGTTAAGCTATCGGGTCCCAGTTTGGATCCGATAACGTGTTAACAATGCGGACCAATGGGGATTTTCCACATGTAAAATTCTCATTGGCCGGCAGATCCACGTGTCGGCCCGGCGTTCGGACAGTTGTCATCCAGCGAATGGACGGAACGCACATATGATATGTCTACACGTGTCTCAGCCCAACAGTAGCCCATTCAGGTTAAAAGGCCGGGCCTGTCAAAATAAGTGGGCCAGCCTATTAGCGGCCTACTTGAGTCAGGCCCATTTACAAGCACGATCCATACAAGTTACACATAATCGGCCCATCAAAGGCCCGTTCTAGATTTGACAATTTCCAGCCCATCGTCAGTTTAAGCCCGTTAACGGCCCGCTACATCTTTGGGCGCAATTACGGCCCGAGCTTCTTTTAGCCTATTAGCAGCCCATTGTTAGTTCCAGCCCATTAACGGCCCGAAACTTCTTTCGGCCTTTTCTGGGCCCATTCTGCAGTTGGGCCAATTCTAGCCCGCTGTGACTTTAGGCCTGTCCTCGGCCCATTCGATAAATGGGCCAACTCCTAGCCCATTTTGTCTCTTAGCCTGTTAACGGCCCATACAACAGGTGGGCCTTTGACTTTAGGTCCATTAGGGGCCCACGTTCCACAGGGCATCATTTCAGCCCAATGCAACTTTTGGCCTGGTAAAAGCCTAGTTTGCAAATTGGGCCTCCTCTAGCCCATAGCACTTTCGGCCTCTTACTGGCCTGTAATGTAAAAGGGCTGAGACAAAATTGACATGTATTTCAGCCTGCTAGAGGCCCGCATGCCATTTCCATTTATATGGCCCTATCGAGCTTTTGGCATGTTAACGGCCTGTTAAGAGTCGTTGTTACGGTGGGCCACATCATTATCCACTTAATATTATTTTGACCAGCCCAATTAAGGCCCGCTTTGACTACACATGTTTGTTCGTTTGTATGGCGTCCAGGAAATGTTTGGGCGTGTTGGCCCCTGTTTCAATGATATAACATATTCAAGAATTATCCTACTCTATACTATCGCCTCTAAAAACATGCACTATACAATAAAAAGACTAAGGCATAGAAACGTAGAATAATCCTACACTATACAATAAAGAAATTACAGCCGAATATACCTACTGGGCATTATAGTTCGGCACCAGTGATAATAAAGCATACACAAACAGTAAATTACATACACTGGACAAATAAAGCTCATAGATCATGGACATGCATCAACAGAACTTACCATTTGAACTATAATCTCTTCAGAAAACTGGATTGGCCGGATTCAGATAGCACAAATTCAGTCTGCAAAATCTCCAATTCCTTCGTGGTTACCTCAGTGTCTTGTTTCATTTTTTGACTCCTGCATCTAATACCTGCAAGTCCAGTCTCAACTTATTGATTGTACGTTGAGAATCATGTACACATTGACTTGCCATCTCTAGTTGATGCTCTAGAACATCAGCACATTCCAATTCCAATCCACAATCATTCGGTAACGGCCATGCTGCACTACTCGCAGATCTTTGTGTTGATGTCACTTCATCCTGAAATGTTTCTGTAAGTACACATGACTAGGGCAAAAATATAGTTACAACAATGAAGCGAGCAAGACAGACTATTTTGTACATGGCAAAACTTGACTAACAATAATGTTACATGTCATGAAGCATAAGCAGGTGATATTTTAAAAATTATAAAAATGGTAGTTTATGCAGCCCGCATACAGAAATCTCTCTTAGCTCACCAGAGGAGCATGATGTTGGGGCCAAATCCAAAACACAGACAAGTTACAAATTTGGACACCATGTTGTGTATAAGTAAGCAAGCAGTTGGCCATTCTATAGCTCAATTAAAGTCTTAGGGAGCATAATGAACAGCAGAGGGATTCATACAAACCTACTATAGCAAGAAAAACTATGCAATCATTAGCCTAGTATAAACTAGATTGTGAGCCTCATGCAGTAATAGTTGGTTAATAGACTTCAAAGTTTCAGGCACACTTCGCTAGAGTAATTAAATGGTAAGGCCTTTAATTATGTTAACTAATAGTTATACAAGTACCCAACATCAGGCATCAGTGTTTGGGCATCTAATTAACCAAGGACAAATAAAGCAATTAAAAAGAGCAAATTAACTATGCCTGAAACAAACAAGGAACTGAACTGTTGAGTTGGATACATTGACTTACCTTAACTGGTTGAACAGGCTCAGCGCTGCTCCTACTTCTCTTGCAAGGCTCCTTCCTAACATCTTGTACTTGGAAATCCTCAATCTTATCTTCATTGCACCCCCTCTACAAGGTGACACAAACTAGTTACTCGTCTCCATGGAAGATAAATATGCATACTTTCCTGTCTGTGAACAACACAAAAGGATGAGATTATAAAAAAACAACACCACATAATGAAACATGCCACATCTCTTGCACTTGCACACAATGAAATGAGAATTTACTATGTGTGCACTATGTAAAAACTAGGCATACCTTCGAACTGGATCTCCAGGTACTCTTGGAGAGCCTACTTTAGTGTATAGCCAAACCTTTATGTCACCTATGAGTTAGACAAGCCCCCACTATAGCAGCCCTTAGTGTTTAAATCGTTGACAAGCTCTGTTAGAGTGTTAGGTCAAGAACAACAAGTAATCAAAGCAAACAGTCCTAGTATGGTTGGCTGATGCAAACAAGTAATTGAACAGATGTGTGAGCAAATCTTACATATCAAGAAAAGAAGCAAAGAAGGAGGCTTAAAGACCATCACCTGACTGACCAGATTTAAGGGGCATTTAAACATCATGTGCAATGTATGAACTAACATAAACATTGCATATTCCATATTCTACAATGGAATGCACATGTATTAGGTTATGCCATGTATGATGATGCCTAAATGTACACTATAGCAGGCAGGAGTGATTCATCATTGCACGCACAATTGAATTGCAGGTTAAGTGCCAGTTCTATTCCACCTTTTCAGAGCTTATTGTGAAAATAAGCCATAAAAGATGTAAAGAAGTCATTTTTGAATTACGAGCTTGGGCTTAACTTATTTCACTTTGGAGGGGGTGTTTTGGGTAGAAGCTCACTAAAAATTGAAGGGAAGGGAAATAGTGAGATGACTCTGCTGTCTGCCTATATTACACGCAAAATGCAACTGCTCACGCCCACTTCACACCTGACCATCAAGTAAAAACAAACACGCAAGCGTTCATTGCCCTTCCTGCTTGCATCTCCTCTCCCCTTTCCCTCTACCTCGATCCCCTTCCTGCAGTGCTAGGGTTCCTCCAGCGAGCCGTCACCACTGGTCCCATCTGGCCTGGTCCTCGACAATGCTCTGTCTAGCTAGGCTACATGGCCGGTGGGTAGGGCCAAATCTCCCCGGCTGCTCCTCCCTCTGGCGCCGCCCCTCATTCTCATGGTCTCTAGCAGCTGCTCCACTATGGTCCGTCCAACACACGACTCCAATGGGCGCCGCACAACTACAGCTAATGCCACACTACGCAGAAGGCACCTTATTCCCCCTCCCCTCCTCCCAGGCCGTGGCGTTGAGGTGCTGTTGAAGGATGATCTCATCCAACAAAGTGAGGATCTCCTCTGATTTTTTGCCAAATTTTCATTCTGGTCCACTATATGATGAATTTCTATGAGCTGCTTCTGCTGCTACTATTTGAAGCATTGCTATGAGCTGCTCTTGCTGCTACTATATGATGAATTGCTATGGGCTGCTGCTGCTATATGATGAATTGCTATGAGCTGCTGCTGCTATATGATGAGTTGCTATAAGCTGCTCCTACTGCTGCTATATGATGAATTGCTATGAGCTGCTGCTGCTATATGATGATTTGCTATAAGCTCCTCCTCCTGCTGCTATATGATGAATTGCTATGAGCTGCTCCTGCTACTGCTATACGATGAATTGCTATGAGCTGCTCCTGCTACTGCTATATGATGAATTGCTATGAGCTGCTACTGGTATATGATGAATTGGACACTGCTGCTGCACTGTGTCATGAGTTGCTATGAGCTGCTGCTGCTGCTATATGATGCTTTCAGGTGGTGCTGCTATATGATAATAATTATCCACTTGGATCATCAAATTTCAATAAATAATTGTTCTTCATTTAAATGCGGGTCATGTGTTCTTCATTTAAATTAGGCAATGGGATCTTTATGGAAGACATTGACCAAAGTAGATTGTGCCAAGTAGATGGTATCTTTGTATTTGCATTTTGAACAAATAGTGATGGTCTGTTTTCCTATCATATTAATTACTGCACTGGATTCAATTTTTGATGTTTGCAAGTCAAATTAATTTTCATATGGTCAGCAAAATGAAAAAAATATAATTCAATCTAGACTTTTCGCTAATCATACCAAAGATAAGCTAAAAAGGAAGGCAATGAAAAGAACTGGTTGGCTTATTACCTGGAGCTTATATTCACAGGTGCTTATTTTCTTAGGATAACTCATAATAATTGTCCCTAAGAAACTTGGCCAATAGAACTGACATACAAATAACATGTCACAATGATTAGAATGGAGGAGTGACCTACCATAGCACATTGTATAGGCTCACCGCTGCCTCTCCTTTTTTGCGATGTTCCATGAAATTGCCACATCCATCTTGTACTTTCTCATTGTGTAACCCTATCTGCAAGTTGACACGGCTAATTTCAAACATCTCTACATGATAATACATTGCATATCCCTTGCGCATATTTGAACCACCAATTAACGAGTGTGTGCATAGCATAAACTAGCCATGACTCTGTGTGCTGGACTAGCAGGCACTGTAACAGAGCCTAATGTAGTGCACTGGAATTCCTACATGCCACCTACGATTTTGTGTAATGTACTACCTCTGTTCCTAAATATATGTCTTTGTAGAGATTCTAGTATGGACCACATAGAGATGTATATAGATGCATTTTCGAGTGTAGATTCACTCATTTTGCTCTGTATGTAGCCTATAGTGGAATCTCTAGAAAGACTTATATTTAGGAACGGAGGTACGAGGTAGTATCATGTATGACATCTACATATCTAATTTAGCAGCTAGTAGTAGAAATCATTGTCTGCACAAAGGGATTACTGGTCAAAAATCCTAGCAAAGCACGCTGGCAGGCACACAACAATACAAGAGAGAGAGACGCACTTACAAGATCATAGTAATGCCTCAATCCAGGATCTTGGTTGGCCAAGCTGTTAGATCCAGAAGAAACATCGTCCTTGTAGTTTTTGCCAGCTCCAAACATGTAATAGCGACCCGTTAGTATATTTGAAGTACATCGGGCAGGTGATGCTGGACGGGTTTAAAGGTGACAAGTACCTAGGCCATGGCAGGTGCTTGGCATCTTGCCAGATGGTGGGAATCAAGTTAGAAACGTCAAGGGTGATGACGCTGCGTTGGCTGTCGGGGTCCGGTAAGGAGATCTCGAACCGTCAAGTAGGGTGTTTGTGGAGCGCATCCGGTAGGGTGGACTACGGTGTGGGCGAAGAGGATCTGTACCCGTGGACAAGGGCGTTGGTGAAGATGCTCGGTGGTTGGGTTCTGGATGGTGTCGACGATGTGAATCTACGGCCGTGGACGGGGCGTCAGAAGCTGCTCTAGTAGGTTGGATGAGGGTGCGACGAAGCGGATCTGAGACCGTGGACTTGTGAGTTGGCAAAGCGGCCCCGGTAGGGTTGAGAATGGTATAGGCAAAGCTACTCCGGTAGGGTTGAGGAAGGTGTCGGCAAAGAGGATCAAAGGCCGTTGATACATCTCTGTTGTATCTATAATTGTTGATTCTTTCATGCCAATATCATTCAACTTTTACATACTTTTGGCAACTTTTTATATGATTCATTTGGACTAACTTACTTATCAAGTGCCCAGTGCCAGTTCCTGGTTGTTGCGTGTTTTTCTTTCGCAGAAAATCCATATCAAACAAATTCCAAACGAGATATAAATTGATGGAGAATTATTTTGGAACATATGTGATTTTTAGGAGGTGGAATCAACACAAACAGGTGCCCACAACCCACTAGGCACGCTAGGCACCCCCTGGCACGCCCAGGTGTCTTGTGCCCTCCTCGAAGGTCGGTTGGGGCCCTTCTTCTGGCGCAAGAAAGATAATTTATGGAAAAAATCGTGTAAAAATTTCAACGCAATTGGAGTTACGGATCTCCGGGAATTTAAGAAACGGTGAAGGGCCAGATCTGGGGAACAGGAAACAGAAGAGAAGAGAGAGGGAGATCCAATCTCGGAGGGGCTCCCGCCCCTCCGCCGCCATGGAGACCAAGGACCATAGGAGGGACTCTCCTCCCATCTAGGGGGAGGCCAAGTAAGAAGAAGAAGGAGGGGGCTCTCTCCCCCTCGCTTCTGATGGCGCCGGAGTGCCGCCGGGGCAACAATCGGGACGACGATCTACATCAACAATCTTGCTACCATCAACACCAACTCTCCCCCTCTATGCAGCGGTGTAACACCTCTTCTCCCCGCTGTAATCTCTACTTAAACATGGTGCTCAACTCCATATATTATTTCCCAATGATCTATGGTTATCCTACGATGTTTGAGTAGATCCGTTTTGTCCTATGGGTTAATCGTGATCTTGGTTGGTATGATTGCATAATTTATTTATGGTGCTGTCCTACGGTGCCCTCCATTTTCGCGCAAACATGAGGGGCCCCCGCTGTAGGGTGTTGCAATACGTTCATGGTTCACTTATGGTGGGTTGCGAGAGTGACAGAAGCTTAAACCCGAGTAGGTGGGCTATGGCGTATGGGATAAAGAGGACTTGATACTTAATGCTATGGTTGGGTTTCACGACCTTAATGATCTTTAGTAGTTTCGGATGCTTGCTAGAGTTCCACTCATAAGTGCATATGAGCCAAGTAGAGAAAGTATGTTAGCTCATGCCTCTCCCTCATATAGAATCACAAGAATGATTACCGGTACTTGTTATCGATTGCCTAGGGACAAATAACTTTCATGTTGACACAACCCTTTTAATAAACATCTAACTTTTATTATCTTGCAAAGTACTTCTAGTTTTATTCTTGCAAATTAGTTCTAGTGTCACTCCTACAAACTAGTTTCATACTTGTTTTTGGTAAAGCAGACGTCAAGTGTGCGTAGAGTTGTATCGGTGGTCGATAGAACTTGAGGGAATATTTTTTCTACCTTTAGCTCCTCGTTGGGTTCAACACTCTTATTTATCGAAAAAGGCTACAAACGATCCCCTATACTTGTGGGTTATCAAGACCTTTTTCTGGCGCCGTTGCTGGGGAGTTATAGCGTGGGGTGAATGTTCTCGTGTGTGCTTGTTTGCTTTATCACCAAGTAGTTTTTATTTCCTGTTCTAAGTTGCTCTCTATCTTTAGTTATGGATATGGAACATGGAACACCAAAAAAATAGTGGTTCTTGCTACTCATGGAGATGGGGAACCTCCTAAAACCCTCGATGCTCGTTATGTGAAAGATATTATGCACTACTTTTATAATCCTAAGAAAACCCCATTCAACTATATAATGGGAGTAACATTGGATCAACGTGAATACTTTAGGGATTATCGCTTGACTCATAAAGGGAAATTGTTATGGGATCAAATTCATATATTGAAGTGGTATGCTTGGAATCTATGCTTGAGATATGATTATACTTGTTGCTCTAGGATGAATGCTCCACATCTTCCCTTTTCATTTAAATTTAATGATAATGAAACCTTAGCTTCTTATGCTAATGGTATATATGATTACTATGATGTGGAACGAATAGAAGAATTTATTGCTTTTAAGGGTGCTTATGAAATTGAATCTTTGTTTAAAAAGTTTGAAGATTTTGATGATTCAGTTTATAGACCTGAAATCTTGGTATCCTTAAATATTTCTATGATAATTATAAATACAATTACGATATTGCTGTATTTATTGAGAATAACTCCACTATCCAAGAAGAGACTAACATTTTGCAGGAGTCTATGGAAGAAGAAATTCATGAAACTGCAAGCTCATTGGATGAAAAAGGTGATGAGGAGCGCGAAGAACAAATGGAGGAAGAGCGTATTAGCTACCCATGACCACCTTCTAATGAGAGTAACTCTTAAACTCATACATTATTTAATGCCCCTTCGTTCTTACCGAAGGATGAATGCTATGATAATTACTATGATCTCGTTGATTCATTTCAAATATCCCTTTTGATGAACTTAATGCTTGTTATACTTGTGGCCAAGATGCCAATATGAATTATGCTTATGGA
Source organism: Triticum dicoccoides (assembly GCF_002162155.2). NCBI lineage: Eukaryota > Viridiplantae > Streptophyta > Magnoliopsida > Poales > Poaceae > Triticum > Triticum dicoccoides. Next base: position 129,349,204 of record NC_041388.1, on the reverse strand, counting down.
GATGAACTTGCTATAGTCCCTTATGTTGAGAATGAAACTATTGCTATTGCACCCACACATGATAGTCCTATTATCTTTTTGAATTCTCCCGACTACACTATGTCGGAGAAGTTTGCACTTATTAAGGATTATATTGATGGGTTGCATTTTCCACTACACATGATGATTTTGATGAATATAATATGCATGTGCTTTCTGCTCCTACTTGCAATTATTATTAGAGAGGAACTACATCTCCGCCTCTCTATGTTTCCAACACGAAAAAATTGCAAGAAACTGCTTATGCTATGTATTGGCCTTTACTTGATGTGCATGAATTGTTGTATGACATGCCAATGCATAGGAAGAGAGTTAGACTTCGTCATTGCATGGTATATGTTGCTTTGTGCTCATTACTAAATGCCAAATCATTGTTAATTAAAATTGGCTTTGATATACCTTGGGATCCGGGTGGATCCATTACTTGAGCACTTTATGCCTAGCTTAATGGCTTTAAAGAAAGCGCTGCCAGGGAGACAACCCAGAAGTTTTATAGAGTCATTTATTTATGTTGAGTGCTTTTATAAAGTTTAAAAACAAAAAAATAGAGGGGAACACAAAAGTTTTCAAAAAGGAAAGTGAAAGTGAGAGAGACAAGCATTGTTGAAGTGGGGGAGCTCCATGAACTTTGTTCATGCTCACGGAAACTTTGTGAATCTTAATTATAGAAACTTTTCAACAAAAATAATTATCACCTTGCACAATTCCATTGTATTATAAAAATAATGTGCCAAGGTTTGCCTTTAGGATGATTAAATTGCTTGTTGGTTTGTGTGGTGCAAAACAGAAACTTTGGTTGTAGTGCACAATTTTACATTTTTTACTAGAACGTCAAATTGTTCTGAAACCTTTTGCAATGTCTTTCTATACAAAATGTTTATTTTTACTATTTTTTCAGAATTGTTTGAGTTACAGAAGTATGGTGGATGTTCAAATCTTTACAGACTGTCCTGTTTTCACAGATTGCTGTTGTAGCTTCATTATTTGCATATGTTTGAATTCTTGTTGAAGTTCCTTGACTTGAGGCCATATAATTGTGATATAATACAGTGGGTAATATTTTTTTATAATTATAAAATAATGTTACAGCAGTACATGATGGTATTTCATTGCCATATTCACTAACCCCGCCACTAAAAGTTCGGTTGAGTTTTGTGTGGATGAAGTGATCAAAGATCGAGGAGGTCTCGATATGAGGAGAAGGAGGAGAGGCAAGAGCTCAAGATTGGGGATGCCCAAGTAAATATTCAAGGATACTCAAGTGTCTAAAATTGGGGATGCCCCATAAGGCATCCCATCTTTCTTCAACAAGTATCGACATGTTTTCGTATTCGTTTCGTTCACGTGATATGTGCAAATCTTGGAGCGTCTTTTGCATTTAGTTTTCATTTTTCTTTTATGCACAATGCTGGTATGAGATAGTCCATGCTTTATTTATATAATGCTCATTTCACTTCACTTATATCTTTTGAGTATGGCTTTATAGAATGCTTCATGTGCTTCACTTATATCATTTGAAGTTTGGATTGCCTGTTTCTCTTCACATAGAAAACCGCTGTTTAAAGAATGATATTTTGCTTTGGTTATATTTATTAGAGCACGGTATTTTGTAGGAAGAATTAAACTCTCTTGCTTCACTTATATCTATTTAGAGAGTCAACAAGAATTGGTCAATTGCATGGTTAGTCATAAAATCCTACATAAAACTTATGGATCACTGAATATGATATGTTTGATTCCTTGCAATAGTTTTGCGATATAGAGATGGAATATGTGGGAGGTACTAGTAAATGGTTGTGTTTAGTAAGAATATTGGTGCAAGGTTTGTGATTCCCGAAGCATGCATGTATAGTCCCTCGTTATGCTATGATGTTGGAGCATGATTTATTATTGATTGTCTTCCTTATGTGTGGTGGTCGGGGATGAGCGATGGTGTTTTCCTAGCAATCTATTACCCTAGGGGCATGCGTAGTAGTACTTTGCTTCGAGGGCTAATAAACTTTTGCAATAAGTATATGAGTTCTTTATGACTAATGTGAGTCCATGGATTATACGCACTCTTACCTTTCCGCAATTTGCTAGCCTCTATGATACCGTGCATTGCCCTTTCCCACATTGAGACGTGGTGCAAACTTCGCAGGTGCATCCAAACCCTGTGATATGATACACTCTATCACACATAAGCCTTATTATCTCTTCCTCAAAATAGCCACCATACCTACCTATTATGGCTTTTCCATGGCCATTCTGAGATATATTGCCATGCAACTTCCATCGCTTCCGTTTGATGACTTGAGCATTCATTATCATATTGCTTTACATGATCATATAGCTGACATAGTAGTTGTGGCTCAGCCACCATTCATCATTTTTCATACATGTTACGCTAGATCATTGCACATCCTGGTACATGCCAGAGGCATTCATATAGAGTCATATTTTGTCATAGGTATCGAGTTGTAATTTTTATTTATTTTGAGTTATAAGTAAATAGAAGTGTGATGATCATCATTAATCATTTTTAGAGCAGTGCCCCAGTGAGGAAAGGATGATGGAGACTATGATTCCCCCATAAGTCGGGATGAGACTCCAGACAATGAGAGAAAAAGAAAAAGGAAAAAAGAGAAAAGAAAAAGAGTAAAAGTAAAAATAAACAAAGAGAGAAGGGGCACTGTTAGTATCCTTTACCACACTTGTGCTTCAAAGTAGCACCATGTTTTTGATATGGAGAGTCTCCTATGTTGTCATTTTCATGAACTAGTGGGAATTTTTCATTATAGGATTAGATGCACACCCACTTAGTTTTCATATTGAGCTTTCATACACTTATAGCTCTTACTGTGCATTCGTTGCATGGCAATCCCTACTCCTCACATTGATATTGATTGATGGGCATCTCCATAGCCCGTTGGTTAGCTGCGCCGATGTGAGACTTTCTTGCTTTTTGTCTTCTCTATATTTACCCCCTATCATCATACTCTATTCCACCTGTAGTGCTATATCCATGGCTTGAGCTCATGTACTGCGTGAGGGTTGAAAAAGCTGAAGCGCTCTAAAAAGTATGAACCAATTGCTCGGCTTGTCATCGGGGTTGTGCATGATAAATACTTTGTGTTAAGAAGACAGAGCATGACAAGACTATATGATTTTGTAGGGATAGCTTTCTTTAGGGTTGATAGTTTGAAAGACATGATTGTTTCTTGGGATGCCTAAGTATTGATGTCTTTATGTCAAATTATAGACTATTGCTTCGAATCACTTATGTCTTAATATTCATGTCATGATTAGATATATGATCAAGTTTATGCTAGGTAGCATTCCACATAAAAATATCTTTTTATCATTTACCTACTCCAGGACGAGCAGGAATTAAGCTTGGGGATGCTGATACGTCTCCGTCGTATCTATATTTTTTTATTGTTTCATGCCAATATTATTCAACTTTTACATACTTTTGGCAACTTTTTATATGATTTATTTGGACTAACTTACTTATCGAGTGCCTAGTGCCAGTTCCTGTTTGTTGCATGTTTTTGTGTCGCAGAAAATCCATATCAAACAAAGTCCAAACGCGATAAAAATTTATGGAGAATTATTTTGGAATATATGTGATTTTTAGGAGGTGGAATCAATGCAAACGGGGGCCCACAATGCCCACAACCCTCCAGGGCGCGCCAGGCACCCCCTAGCGCGCCCAAGTGTCTTGTGCCCTCCTCAAAGGTCGGTTGGGGCCCTTCTTCTCACATAGGAAAGATAACTTATGGAAAAAATCGTGTAAAAATTTCAGCGCAATCGGAGTTACGGATCTCCGGGAATTTAAGAAATGATGAAGGGCCAGATCTGGGGAACGGGAAACTTAAGAGAATAGAGAGGGAGATCCAATCTCGGAGGGGCTCCCGCCCCTCCACCGCCATGGAGACCAAGGAATAGAGGGGGAACTCTCCTCCCATATAGGGGGAGGCCAAGGAAGAAGAACAAGGAGGGGGCTCTCTCTCCCTCGCTTTCGGTGGCGCAAGAGTGCCGTCGGGGCAACGATCGTGACATCGATCTACATCAACAATGTTGCTACCGTCAACACCAACTCTCTCCCCCTCTATGCACGGTGTAACACCTCTTCTCCCCACTGTAATCTCTACTTAAACATGGTGCTCAAATCCATATATTATTTCCCAATGATCTATGGTTATCCTACGATGTTTGACTAGATCCGTTTTGTCCTGTGTGTTAATCGTGATCTTGGTTGGTATGATTGTATATTTTATTTATGGTGCTGTCCTACGGGGCCCTCCATTCTCGCGCAAACATGAGGGGCCCCCGCTGTAGGGTGTTGCAATATGTTCATGGTTCGCTTATGGTGGGTTGCGAGAGTGACATAAGTTTAAACCCGAGTAGGTGGGCTATGGCGTATGGGATAAAGAGGACTTGATACTTAATGCTATGGTTGGGTTTCACGACCTTAATGATCTTTAGTAGTTGCGGATGCCTGCTAGAGTTCCAATCACAAGTGCATATGATCCAAGTAGAGAAAGTATGTTAGCTCACGCCTCTCCCTCATATAGAATTAGAAGAATGATTACCAGTACTTGTTATCGATTGCCTGGGGACAGATAACTTTCTTGTTGACACAAACCCTTTTAATGAACATCTAACTTTTACTATCTTGCAAAGTACTTCTAGTTTTATTCTTGCAAAGTAGTTCTAGCATCACTCCTACAAACTAGTTTCATACTTGTTTTCGGTAAAGCAGACGTCAAGTGTGCGTAGAGTTGTATCGGTGGTCGATAGAACTTGAGGGAATACTTGTTCTACCTTTAGCTCCTCATTGGGTTCGACACCCTTATTTATCAAAAAGGCTACAAACAATCCCCTATACTTGTGGGTTATCAGTCGTCAACGGG
>NC_041388.1:129158431-129343834 GCF_002162155.2 Triticum dicoccoides | reverse complement strand
GGTAGAAAGGCCGATGAAGTATGGACGGCGTGATGTAAGATGCTCTGGTGCTGTGGAGTTAGTCGTTTTTGCAAGAGGGGGAGAGGAAATGGGGGTGCCGTGTGGTGGGGGGAACCGGAAGTTACCAAAGCAGCCCTGACCTATTATGTAGATGAGGGCGGTATTGTAACTATTGTTCTCCGTGCACCAAGGACAAAAGGGGAATTTCGCATGCTAAAGACTAGGTGGCGAAAATTTTAGAAGGAGGCGGGAGATTTTGCTGCCCGCGGGATCGTTCGTATCCAGTTTCAACTAATTTTGGACCATGCTAGCGGGAAGGTCATGCGAGACTATGTACACGGGGCACGCATCAGCAGTTAATAACTGGTGTGAAGTCCACCCTAGAAAAAAATACAATAACTCGGGATGATGCACCGATAACTTGGACATTCACACAGGCGCGGGCAATCGTACGGGTGTGGAGGTGCGTTCATAAAAAAGGATCAAACGCTTAGCCTATGTATTTCTCGTGTAAATAGATAATTTAGTGCCATTGGTTATTTACTTTAAACATAATGCATTGACGTGTTAGTGTAGTGGCGCACAAAAAGAAATGGATATTGTAGTCCCACAAAAGAAATGGATGTTGTAGTCCGCTACTTAAAAGTGTTACCTCATATGATTACATAGCCTCCATTTCATAAATTGCATACCTGTTAAATTCATATATGAATATTACATATATTACTTCATAATAGAACCTTAAATCAACCAAGACTAATGAATTTGAATGCAAGACTAACAATGGTGTATGTACATGATAGCTGCATTGGTTGTTTGAAGAAACATCACGGTAACTTTGGCATGCACAATTGAAAAGGTTTATTTAGATAGAAACAAATGTGATATGTGAGTGTCCAATCTTTATAGCGTTGAATCGATATTGTACCTTTGGCCATGATACGAAGTAGATATTGATTTATGTTCAAGCGATGCACGTCCACGACCGCTAGATAGTGATACGTGAATGAATTGTGCAATCTCTCTCACACGCATACATATCTCATTTCCCCGTGGGCATCAGAATCACACACGCACACTTAGTGTATTTCTCTCCCTCCGTCAAGGTTAGAATTTGTCTTTCTACCCCATCCTACAAGTCTCTCATGCAGAAACACACACGCTCTCTTTGTCAAACACGCCCACCCCTTTAATTCCACCCACCCATAGCCACCAATGTCTCAATGTATAATTATGTCTCTCACACATATGCCTAAGGTTAACTCGAGTTCCGGAACCATATGAATACATACAATGGGATTCCAGCAGAGCACCTTTTGTTTTGAGATTTCTCTCCCCCCTCTCTCTCTCTCTCACACACACACACGCGTGCACACACGCGTGTAGACATTGTTTCTCGCTTCATTTTTTTGGCACTTGCATGCACACTGTTTGTTTATCTCCGTGATCTTTAAGTATGCCTCACACACATGCTATCTACCTATCCCTTAATATAGATATGTGTCATACAAACTCCTTCTCCCTACTAGCAAGATGCCCATGCATTGCACGGAACATCAAGATGCATTTGTATGAGTAGTTATCTTGTGGGAGAAAAGGATGAACAAGGGAAGGCCTTATTTGCAAATGTGGAGAGGGGTGTGGGTATATTTTTGCAAAATTTCCATAGTTTCCTTCCTATCCGTCGGATATAAATCAGATGGCCTATATTGCAGGATGGCAGGCACACCATCATCACCAACTTTGTTTTCATAAGAGTAGAGATATGTAAGTGTCACTGCCCCCCCACACCCACACCCGCACACACTTCCCGACACCGAAGGAGTAGGGTGACACCTCGATCTTGATACTAATCTATCGACTCGCTTCTCTCTCAAACACACACACACTACCCAACACCGAAGGAGTAGGGTGGTACCTCGATCTTGATAGTAATCTATCTACTGCTTCTGTCTCAAACACACACACATACACACACTCGCTAGTTGTGCCTCTCTGCCTACCGATCACACTCTTGACACGTCTTTCTCTCCCTCCCCCCTCCCCACCCCCACCCCAACAATGACAGCAGAAGGGTGACAACTCGATCTGATCTTAATCTGTCAATTGGTTTCTCTCTCAAACATTGTGTCTCTATGCCTCGCTCAAACACACCCGATGCGTCTTTCTCTCCATAGCCCCCTCGATATGTAGACTTCTCGCGCACGCACAACTGTAGTGATGATGATGTTGAACCCAGTGTGCCTTGTTTTTACTGGCCTCATGTGATAGTTTTCACCCTATTTTCTATTAATTAACAAGCCAACCTTTTCTTTGTTACTACTAGTGAATCTGAAATCATTCGGGGTAGACATATAATATATCACTTCAACCCAATTATCGCAGTAACTATTTTAAAAGAAACTAGCTAGATGCCCGTGCATTGCATGGAACATCAAGATGCATTTGTATGAGTAGTTTATCTTGTGAGAGAAAATGATGAACAAGGGAAGGCCTTATTTGCAAATGAGAAGAGGGGTGTGTGTATCTTTTTGCAAAATTGTCATAGTTTCCTTCCTATCTGTTAGATATAAATCCGACGGCCTATATTGCAGGATGGCACGCACACCATCATCACCAGCTTTGTTTTCTACTCCCTCCATTCCTAAATATTTGTTTTTTAGAGATTTCAACAAGTGACTACATACGGAGAAAAATGAGTGAATCTACACTCTAAAATATGTCTACATACACATCCGTATGTGCTAGTCCATTTGAAATCTGAAAAAGACAAATATTTAGGAACGGAGGGACTATAAGAGTAGACATGGAGATATATCTCTAGCATGGTCCACAACAAAAATGTGCTGGACTGGTTAGCGCCGAATGCTCGCAGCATGATGACCTGAGTTCGAATTCTTATTTAACTTTAGATTTTTATATTATATATAACTTATTTAATATATACTTCTTTCGCTACTGTACTGACAGTGGAACCCACAGAGTACTTAGAATATAAGTTTAAGGATGTACATGTTTCTTTTTAACTTTTTGTACGAAGCTGTAGCCACCCTGCAAGTCACGTGTACACTGTACATGTAATTAACTTTTTATAGAGGGAGAATCATACACACGATTAACTCAAATGGATTGGATGTGACTCTATTATTTCCAGCATAAGAGCATCTCCAATGGCAGCCGGAAAATTTCCTCCCACTTCCTTCTGCGGAGGACGACATCAAACGTCAGTGGCATACATTTTCACAACTCTAACCAACTAGATGAAATTCGTGCAAACACAGACTGATTTCATATAAGCATGAAGGATTTCATATAAAAAGCTGGATCTTCATATAAACATGATGGATTTCATTAAATTTACATGAACTAAGCAGTGCTAATCCGACTTTATTGGTATAATTAATACTCCCTCCGTCCAGAAATACTTGTCCTAGAAATGGATGTATCTAGACTTATTTTAGTTATAGATACATCCAATTTTTCCATTCTTAGAACAAATATTTCCCGCCAGCTGGAGAGGGAGTACCTAATCTAAATGGCCGCCTGCGGATCCCTTTGTCTTCCTCATGTCCGGCAGACACTTGCGGGGCCGATGAAGGTCCTCGGAAGAGACGAAGCAGCAAAGAAACCACTTGAATGCGCAGTCGTCGCCTCGGCGATGGCCTTCATGGGACCCAAGTGGCGGCGGCCTCCCGTGTTCTACTTGTCCTCGATGATGGCGGCAGACACGGAGAAGCCGTCCACCGACTCATCGCTCTCCATGCACCCGGCTTCTGTCTCTGCCTGCACGGCACTGCTGCAAGCATGGGAGGCGCGGCCACCGCAAACACTGGTGGTGCGGTACGACGCGGCAGCAACAATTCCCGTACCGGCGTGCTCGCCGCCGTGCCGGCGTGGAGCAACTCGCCACTCCTCATTGAGCTGAACTGGAGCGGCGAGTTGCTGAACCACATGCTGGCTTGGGGCAGCAACTGGCTCCGTCGGGCCAAGCGAGGTTGGTGAAGCACCGAGCGGCCTCGCCCGTATCCGGAGGGCTCAGTGGGCCACCCAGCTGGGTAGTATGCTAGAGAACGGCTCCTCGGAAGCCATCAGAAGAGTGGAGAAAATGGTGAAGGAGGAGATGGGGAGCGGCGGAGGGGTGCGATTCTTGCCCGTTGTCTGTTTGGCCTTGTTTAAATAGAGGGTAGATGGTAGGAGCTTGGACGGCGTCTGGCCTCGTTTAAACTGAGGGCGGACGGGAGGATCTCGACCGACATTGCGTTTAATTCCGGCCCGCTCATGAACGGCCGTATGGCCGGAGTATGTTTCTCGGTTTGCATGCGGGTTTAACGGAGGGGTTTGATGGAGGCGAGGAGGCGTGTTCAGCTGGGCGTGCAGCGGGTGGCGCAGTACTATTCGATTTGATAGCGGGCGGCGCGGTTCCCGATACAACTTTAATGCAGACGAGGGAGGGGGTAGCGGTTCCTGAAATGTTGAATGACCAATGATGCATCCTCCTTCAATTAGCATCATGAATGCATGAGGGAAGTAATGGGAGGAGGACCGGGAAAATAGGCTGCACGATGTGAATGCAACACAGTTTGCACTCATATAAAGGCGCCCCTCCATTCCAATGCATCTACCATATCATACGCACCTAAGCACCTACACTAAGTGAAAAAGTGCTCACTGCAGACCCATGGCAGCGATGCGAGCGAGCGGCCAGCGGCTGTGCCAGATGGTCCACCACGCCCGCCTACGACATGGCGCCGAGGATCGTCTCCAGACGGTGTTGGCGACCGGCTGGTGGATGGCCGCCGCCGCCAACTACGACTCTCAGTTGGACCAGATGATCGTTGCCACCACCAACAAGTTCACTATCGTCAAGAAGCTCATGGACGACATCGCCATACTCCTCCAGCCCACGCGCTTGGGCTCCTTATTGCCTGCCACTCTAATTGGCCTCTGTCGGATTCAGGGTTCCGCAGACCCTTAAGAGGTTCGAACTCTGGGGTGCATGCGAAGAACTATCCCTTCCCAATCTGCTTGCTCAACGATTCCACGGCTTAGCTCGACGAACCCAAGGGACAAGAGACACAACAGTTTATCCTGGTTCAGGCCACTTTGCAGTGTAATACCCTACTCCAACTTTGTGGTGGATTGCCTCGAGGGGCTAAGGATGAACTAGTACAGTGGTTGAACAACCTCGGGAGATGAGGTGTTCTTGAGCTCGATGAGCTGGTGAGATGGTCAGGCTGGAATCGATCCCCCCTCTATGGTGGTGGCTAAGTCCTATTTATAGTGGCCTTGGTCCTCTTCCCAAATGTAGGCGGGGAGGAATCCCACAATGGCCAAATTTGAAGGGAGACAACTAGTACAAGCTCTCCTGACAAAAGTAGTCTTTGCCTATAAAAGGCTCTGGTGGTGACGCTGCAGTGGGCTCCACGATGACCTCCGTCCTGCCGTCGTAGCGGTCTTGGTCTTGTTGCACCGATATGGAAACCTTTGCTTGATTCCTCGGGACCCCTCGCATGAGCTTGCCTCCTTAGCAGCAAAGAGGAAACTGATACACTGTGCTCGCTGGCGCCCGCCTGGCCTTGGTTGTCATGGCTTACTTCATATGAACCTCACGAGGCATACCCTACATAGATATCTCTGCTCCTCAGGAGCCATCCTAGTGAGGCAGCCCCCTAGGGAGGTCTTGGTGTCATCCGCCTTGCGAGGCTTGGCCCCTCGCGAGGGTCTTGGGTTGTTGTTGCTGAAGCTGGGCCGTACCGGGCCGTTGACGGAGCCAAGCCGTGGGCCGCAGGCAGGCAAGTCTAGGTACCCCCGTTCCCAGGATGTCGATAGCCTCCATGGACGGAACCTCTTCCAAGCACTGGTGGCCCTGTGATGACCCACAAGTATAGGGGATCGCAACAGCTTTCGAGGGTAGAGTATTCAACCCAAATTTATTGATTCGACATAAGGGGAGCCAAAGAATATTCTCAAGTATTAGCAGCTGAGTTGTCAATTCAACCACACCTGGAAACTTAGTATCTGCAGCAAAGTGTTTAGTAGCAAAGTAATATGATAGTGATGGCAACGGTAACAAAAGAGTAACGAAAGCAAAGTAATGTTTTTGGTATTTTGTAGTGATTGTAACAATAGCAACGGGAAAGTAAATAAGCATAAACCAGTATATGGAAAGCTCGTAGGGATCGGCTCAATGATGGATAATTATGTCGGATCCGGTTCATCATGTAACAGTCATAACATAGGGTGACACAGAACTAGCTCCAATTCATGAATGTAATGTAGGCATGTATTCCGAATATAGTCATACATGCTTATGGAAAAGAACTTGCATGCCATCTTTTGTCCTACCCTCCCGTGGCAGCGGGGTCCTAATGGAAACTAAGGGATATTAAGGCCTCCTTTTAATAGAGAACCGTAACAAAGCATTAGCACATAGTGAATACATGAACTCCTCAAACTATGGTCATCACCGGTAAGTATCCCGATTATTGTCACTTCGGGGTTAACGGATCATAACACATAATAGGTGACTATAGACTTGCAAGATAGGATCTAGAACTCTCATATATTGATGAAAACATAATAGGTTCAGATCTGAAATCATGGCACTCGGGCCCTAGTGACAAGCATTAAGCATAGCAAAGTCATAGCAACATCAATCTTAGAACATAGTGGATACTAGGGATCAAACCCTAACAAAACTAACTCGATTACATGATAAATCTCATCCAACCCATGACAGTCCAGCAAGCCTACGATGGAATTACTCACACACGATGGTGAGCATCATGAAATTGGTGATGGAGGATGGTTGATGATGACGACGCCGACGAATCCCCCTCTCCAGAGCCCCGAACGGACTCCAGATCAGCCCTCCTGAGAGGTTTTAGGGCTTGGCGGCGGCTCCGTATCGTAAAACGTGATGATTCCTTCTCTCCTATTTTTTTCTCCTCGAAAGCAGTTATATAGAGTTGGAGTTGGAGTCGGGAGGTCTCCAAGGGGCCCACGAGGTAGGGGCGCGCCCTGGGGGGGGCGCCCCCACCCTCGTGGCAAGGGTGTGGGCCCCCTTGGTCTTCATCTTTGGCGTGGATTTTTTATTATTTATTGTAAGATATTCCATGGAGTTTCAGGTCATTCTAAGAACTTTTGTTTTCTGGACATAAAACAACATCATGGCAATTCTGCTGAAAACAGCATCAGTCCGGGTTAGTTCCTTCAAATCATACAAGTTAGAGTCCAAAACAAGGGCAACAGTGTTTGGAAAAGTAGATACATTGGAGACGTATCAACTCCCCCAAGCTTAAACCCTTGCTTGTCCTCAAGCAATTCAGTTGACAAACTGAAAGAAATAAAGAAAAACTTTTACAAACTCTGTTTGCTCTTGTTGTTGTAAATATGTCAAGCTAGCATTCAAGTTTTCAGCACAGATTATAACTAACCATATTTGCAATAATTCTCAGGTCTCATGATTACCCATGTCAATAGCATAATCAACTAGCAATCCATAATAATAAATCTCGGATGACAACACTTTCTCAAAACAATCATAATATTATATGACAAGATGGTATCTCGCTAGCCCTTTCTGAGACCGCAAAACATAAATGCAGAGCACCTTTAAAGATCAAGGACTGACTAGACATTGTAATTCATGGTAAAAGAGATCCAATCATAGTCACACCCAATATAAATTAACAGTAATGAATGCAAATGATAGCGGTGCTCTCTGATTGGTGCTTTTTAATAAGAGGGTGATGACTCAACATAAAAGTAAATGGATAGGCCCTTCGCAGAGGGAAGCAGGGATTTGTAGAGGTGCTAGAGCTCGGTTTTGAAATAGAGGTGAATAATATTTTGAGCGGTATACTTTCATTGACAACATAACAACCAAGAGATGGCGATATCTTCCATGCTACACACATTATAGGCAGTTCCCAAACAGAATGGTAAAGTTTATACTCCCCCTCCACCAACAAACATCAATCCATGGCTTGCTCGAAACAACGAGTGCCTCGAACATACATCAGGTCCCAGGGGGAGTTTTGTTTGCAATTATTTTTGATTTAGTTTGCATAAAGCATGGGACTGGCCATCCCGGTGACCAGCCATTTATCTCGTGAGTGAGGAGCGGAGTCCACTCCTCTTGAGAATAACCCGCCTAACATGGAAGATACGGACAACCCTAGTTGATACATGAGCTATTCGAGCATACAAAACAGGATATTTATTTGAAGGTTTAGAGTTTGGCACATACAAATTTACTTGGAACGGCAGGTAGATACCGCATATAGGAAGGTATAGTGGACTCATCTGGAATAACTTTGGGATTTAAAGAGTTTGGATGCACAAACAGTATTCCCGCTTAGTACAGGTGAAGGCTAGCAAAAGACTGGGAATCGACCAACTAGAGAGCGACAACAGCCATGTACATGCATTAAAATTAATAAACATTGGATGCAAGCATGAGTAGGATACAATCCACCATGAACATAAATATCATGAAGGCTATGTTGATTTGTTTCAACTACATGCGTGAACATGTGCCAAGTCAAGTCACTTAAATCATTCATAGGAGGATACCACCCTATCATACCACATCATAACCATTTTAATATCATGTTGGCACGCAAGGTAAACCATTATAACTCATAGCTAATCAAGCATGGCACAAGCAACTATGATCTCTAATTGTCATTGCAAACATGTTTATTCATAACAAGCTGAATCAAGAACGATGAACTCATCATATTTACAAAAACAAAAGAGGTCGAGTTCATACCAGCTTTCCTCATCTCAGTCAGTCCATCATATATCATCATATATACCGAATGATGTGAATAATAATAAGAGTGCACGTGCATTGGACTAAGCTGGAATCTACGAGCATTCAATAAACAGGAGAAGACAAAGCAATATGGGCTCTTGGTTACATCAACAATAAAGCATATAAGAGCCACTTCAACAATTTAATCATGGTCTTCTCCTACTGACCCCCAAAGAAAAGAAAAGAAATAAAACTATTTACACGGGAAAGCTCCCAACAAGCAAAAGAAGAACAAGAAATATTTTTGGGTTTTCTTTTTAATTACTACTACAAGCATGGAAAGTAAATTAATTAAAAGCTACAACTATTTTTTTGGTTTTTCTTAAGGTTTATTAGACACACAAGAAGAAAGCATAGAAGGAAATAAACTAGCATGGATGATACAATGAAAAAGTATGAGCACCGACATCTAGCAATGAGTGTGTGTGAACATAAATGTAATGTCGGTGAGAAATATGTACTCCCCCAAGATTAGGCTTTTGGCCTAAGTTGGTCTATGGCCATGGCTGGCCTGGCTGATATCCATAATAATAGTTGTTGGGGTCGTACTATGATGCAGAAGAACAAGGCTATGATTGCCACTGGCTGGCAATCATCTCTGGATCCCACTGAAAGTTAGACTGTCGTGAAGGATCAAATTGTGGTTCCGGTTCTGGCTCCTCGGCTAGTGCAGGGTTCCGGTAGGCGTGGATAGCCCTCAACGGAACAAGGTACTTGCCTACAATCAAATCAAACAAAGAAGGAGCAGGCAAGGTAATAGCCTGAGGATGATGTTTATTAAAGAACAATTGATATTTAAGCTCTCCTGCGCTATTCTTAATAATAAAATCATGTGCCATCATACTTTTATAATCTAGATAAACACGAGGCATCACTTTTTTTTCCTTCTCAGCATGCCTAATAGGTATGTTAAAATGTGCAGCTAGGCGTGTAGCATAGATGCCTCCAAAGATGGGGCCCTTTGTACGGTTTAGACTTAACTGTTTAGCAATAATACCACCCATACTAAAAGTGTTATCACTGTATAAACCGTGGAGCAGAATAATTATATCAGGGATACTAAGGTTTCCACAGTTTCCGCGTCCAATTAAGCAACGACTAGCAAATAATGCAAAGTAACGTGAAACAGGAAAATGTATTCTAGTGATTCGTGCATCGAAAATCTTTCTAGTTTCTCCTACAGTGATAGTATCAATAAACCCCTCCACATCATCATGATGTGGTTCTTCTGTCTTGCCCCCAAAAGGGACTAAACAAATCCGACAGAAATCATAAAGTGACATCTCCTTATGCTCATGATATAAATGAAACTCCACCGTAGGTGGTGAGTTCCTAGAATGAAAATGAAAGTTTTGCACAAAGGTATTTGTGAGTAAGAGATACTGATCGCATTGGTCGTGGAGGAAAGTGGTGAGGCCTGAGCCAATTCATGAAAATCTTCATAAATCCCGGCTGCTCTCAAGAAATCCTCGGAAGGCCATTCACACGCCCGAACCTCCGCGGTGCGCGGCAAATTATACTTAGGCTTCGGTGCCTTTTCCTTCGAGCTTTGGCTCGATGAGCCCCTCAATAATCTCCTCATCATTTTCTAAAAAATTCTGAAATTTTTAGTAACTTCAAAATAAAAGTAAACCAAACTCAATAATCTTGATAGCAACCACTCCTACAAGTTCCTAGGGCCTATATCATGCATCAAAACTACTTTTGACCATATAAATTTGACATGCAAGCTCAAGAACAGGGTCACCTAAGAAACACAAATTTGCAATGAATAGAGCACTAGAACAAAAACTAATTGGACCAATGGAGGAGTCACATACCAAGGAACAATCTCCCCAAGCAGTTTTGTGAGAGGTGCTTTGAGCAAGGAGATCGAAAATGGTAGCAAAGAGGGCTGGAACTCGTGCTTGAGTTGGTTTTTTGTGTTTGTGGGAGGAAGAAGAAGAGGATGGGTGCAGGAATAAGTGGAGGAGGGCCACCATGGGCCCACGAGGCAGGGGGCGCGCCCTAGGGGGGTGGCCGCGCCCTCCACCCTCATGGCAAGGTGGTTGGCCCCCCTGGTGTGTTCTTTGTTCCATAAATCCTCAAATATTCTAAAAAATCATATTTAATTTTCAGGGCATTTGGAGAACTTTTATTTTCAAGGCATTTTTATATTGCACGGATAATCAGATAACAGAGAGAAAAGTATTTATTTTCACTTTATTTTAACTAAATAACAGAAAGTAAAAGTGGGGTACAGAAGGTTGTGCTTCTAGTTTCATCCATCTCATGCTCATCAAAAGGAATCCACTGACAAGGTTGATCAAGTCTTGTTAACAAACTCATTCCGATTAACATGAAACCGGAGAAATTTTGAATAACACTAGGTTACCTCAACGGGGATATGCACATCCCCAATAATAAGTATATCATATTTCTTCTTGACAGTAGGAAGAGGAAATTCAAACCCTCCAAATTTAATCTATGGAATTTTTCCGATAGAATTGATACTATGAACTTGAGGTTGTTTCCTCGGAAAGTGTACCGTATGCTCATTAGCATTAACATGAAAAGTTACATTGCCTTTGTTGCAATCAATAACAGCCCCTGCAGTATTAATAAAAGGTCTTCCAAGAATAATAGACATACTATCGTCCTCGGGAATATCAAGTATAACAAAGTTCGCTAAAATAGTAACATTTGCAACTATAACAGGCACATCCTCACAAATACCGACAGGTATAGTAGTTGATTTATCAGCCATTTGCAAAGATATTTCAGTAGGTGTCAACTTATTCAAGTCAAGTCTACGATACAAAGAAAGAGGCATAACACTAACACCGGCTCCAAGATCACATAAAGCAGTTTTAACATAGTTTCTTTTAATGGAGCATGGTATAGTAGGTACTCCTGGATCTCCAAGTTTCTTTGGTATTCCATCCTTAAAAGTATAATTAGCAAGCATGGTGGAAATTTCAGCTTCTGGTATCTTTCTTTTATTTGTACTAATATCTTTCATGTACTTCGCATAAGGATTTGTTTTGAGCATATCAGTTAATCGTATACGCAAAAAGATAGGTCTAATCATTTCAGCAAAGCGCTCAAAATCCTCATCATCCTTTTTCTTGGATGGTTTGGGAGGAAAAGGCATGGGTTTCTGAACCCAAGGCTCTCTTTCTTTACCATGTTTCCTAGCAACAAAGTCTTTCTTATCATAACGTTGATTCTTTGATTGTGGGTTATCAAGATCAACTGCAGGTTCAATTTCTACATCATTATCATTACTAGGTTGAGCATTATTATGAACATCATTAACATTTTCATTAGGTTCATGTTCATTGCCAGATTGTGTTTTAGCATCAGACATAGAGATATCATTTGGATTATCAAGTGGTTCAGCAATAGGTTCACTAGAAGTTTGCACAGTTCCATCTTTTTTATTTTTCTTCTTTTTAGAAGAACTAGGTGCGTCAATATTATTTCTCTGAGAATCTTGCTCAATTCTCTTAGGGTGGCCTTCAGGATACAAAGGTTCCTGAGTCATTCTACCAGTTCTAGTAGCCACTTTAACAGCATAATTATTTTTCTTACTATTCATCTCATTGAGCAATTCCTTTTGAGCTTTAAGTACTTGTTCTACTTGAGTGGTAACCATGGAAGCATGTTACTAATAAGTTTAAGTTCACCTTTGACATTAGCCATATAATCACCCAAGTGTCCAAGCATATTTTAATTGTATTTTAATTGTCTACCAAAATAAGCATTAAAGTCTTCTTGCTTAGCCATAAATTTATCAAACTCATATAAGCATGGGCTAGCAATTGTAGTAAATGGGACTACAGCTTTGTCATATCTATAGAGAGAATTTACCTTTACTACCTGTGTCGGGTTATCGAGGTCTGAAGGTTCTTCAATAAATAAAGGATTAAGATCATATGTTTCTTCGGCAGGTGGTAAATTAAGACCATGTATTTCTTCAATAGGAGGTAAATTCTTAACATCTTCAGCTTTAATACCTTTTTCTTTCATAGATTTATTTGCCTCTTGCATGTCTTCAGGGCTGAGAAATAGAACACCTCTTCTTCGGAGTTGGTTTAGGAATAGGATCATTAATTGTAGCAGGAGCTGGCTCAGGAGGTGCCCAATTATTTTCATTTGTCAACAGATTATTCAATAAGATTTCAGCTTCATCCGGTGTTCTTTCCCTGAAAAGAGAACCAACACAACTATCCAGGTAATCTGTGGAAGCATCGGTTACTCCATTGTAAAAGATATCAAGTATTTCATTTTTCTTAAGAGGATGATCAGGCAAAGCATTAAATAACTTGAAAAGCCTCCCCCAAGCTTGTGGGAGACTCTCTTCTTTAATTTGCACAAAGTTGTATATTTCCTTTAAAGCAGCTTGTTTCTTATGAGCAGGGAAATATTTAGTAGAGAATTAGTAGATCATATCCTGGGGACTACGCACACAACCAGGATCAAGAGAATTAAACCATATCTTAGCATCACCCTTTAATGAGAACGGAAATATTTTAAGGATATAAAAGTAGCGAGATCTCTCATCATAAGTATCATGCTAGTTTCATCACTTAGTAACGAAAGTGTTTAGTAGCAAAGTAATATGATAGTGATGGTAACGCTAACAAAAGAGTAACGAAAGCAAAGTAATGTTTTTGGTATTTTGTAGTGATTGTAACAATAGCAACGGGAAAGTAAATAAGCGTAAACCAGTATACGAAAAGCTCGTAGGCATCGGATCAATGATGGATAATTATGCCGGATGCGGTTCATCATGTAACAGTCATAACATAGGGTGACACAGAACTAGCTCCAATTCATGAATGTAATGTAGGCATGTATTCCAAATATAGTCATACGTGCTTATGGAAAAGAACTTGCATGACATCTTTTGTCCTACCCTCCCATGGCAGCGGGGTCCTAATGGAAACTAAGGGATATTAAGGCCTCCTTTTAATAGAGAACCGGAACAAAGCATTAGCACATAGTGAATTTATGAACTCCTTAAACTATGGTCATCACCGGTAAGTATCCCGATTATTGTCACTTCAGGGTTAACGGATCATAACACATAATAGGTGACTATAGACTTGCAAGATAGGATCTAGAACTCTCATATATTGATGAAAACATAATAGGTTCAGATCTGAAATCATGGCACTCGGGCCCTAGTGACAAGCATTAAGCATAGCCAAGTCATAGCAACATCAATCTCAGAACATAGTGGATACTAGGGATCAAACCCTAACAAAACTAACTCGATTACATGATAAATCTCATCCAACCCATCACCGTCCAGCAAGCCTACGATGGAATTACTCACGCACAGCGGTGAGCATCATGAAATTGGTGATGGAGGATGGTTGATGATGACGGCATCGACGAATCCCCCTCTCCGGAGCCCCGAACGGACCCCAGATCAGCCCTCCCGAGAGGTTTTAGGGCTTGGCGGCGGCTCCGTATCGTAAAACGCGATGATTCCTTCTCTCCTATTTTTTTTCTCCCCAAAAGCAGTTATATAGAGTTGGAGTTGGAGTCGGGAGGTCTCCAGGGGGCGCACGAGGTAGGGGGCGCGCCCTAGGGGGGGCGCCCCCCACCCTCGTGGCAAGGGTGCGGCCCCCTGGTCTTCATCTTTGGCGAGGGTTTTTTATTATTTATTGTAAGATATTCCGTGGAGTTTCAGGTCATTCCGAGAACTTCTGTTTTCTGGACATAAAACAACATCATGGCAATTCTGCTGAAAACAGCGTCAGTCCGGGTTAGTTCCATTCAAATCATACAAGTTAGAGTCCAAAACAAGGGCAAAAGTGTTTGGAAAAGTAGATAAGTTGGAGACATATCACCCTGCGACTCCCACCGAAGCCACAAAGAATATCCACCTGGAGGTTGTGCTCGCCGCGAGGCACCTTGCCCTGCAAGAATTCATCGACCTACACATCCACGTGTATGAGCAAATCTTGTACATAGGTATCTACAATGCCAGTGAGGACGCTACGATGTTGGCCTTCCTCAACCGGCTGGAAGCCTTGGATGCCTTTGTTGAGAAGCACCTTGACCTCACCACAAAAGTCGCCACTCCTTAGATGCCGGTCGGTGGCCCGGCGCACTAAGTTGAGGAGGAGGAGGAGGTCGTACGTTGATGGATGCATCTTTCTTCTTGCCTCCTGTAACCACCACTGTGATTGCATAATTGTGGCCTTAATTCTTATTGTGCTATTGCATTCTCGTTCCAGTCAATACCAACATGTGCGCTCCCTTTGCTTAATTATATGCATCACTGTAACTAGTTCTCCATCCGTCAATTTGTAAGTTGTGCTTACCTTTTCCATCAACTTCGTGTAATGCACGAGCATCTTGCTAGAAACACTAGAACATGTCGGACCGCATGTGACGAAACTGACGATGCGCCAACCTAGCTACTACGTACCCTGCTTATCTGGCGGAAATAGCCCCGCTCTAGTGTTTTCCAAGGAGCAGAACCAAATGTTACAATTTATACATGTTTCTCTACTCCTACTCCTATAAAAGACTAAGTTGGTGACGGTGGTGTGTCTGCCATCCGTCATTTCTGACCATTAGATCTACATCTAATGGCTGTGAGGTAAGTTGTGGCATTTTTGTAACAATAGCCCACTTCTCTGCTCCAATTTGCAGAAAACCCCTTATTATCTTGAAAGCAACCACATCCCTCCCTCACCTCATCAAATGTAGCGACCAGACCTCAAACGGTCCAATCTCTGTGCTCCGGTGTCATCCCTGGATCAGTAATGCTGACACCACACAGTACTTGAAGGATTTATAACAGAGTGGCAATCACACACTTGTTACATCGAGTGTCTCAAAAGAGAACTTATTACAATAAATATGGCTTAAGGCCATCTAATAACGATAACAGCGGAAGGCTTGGAAGATAAGTGAGTCCATCAACTTCAACGACATCACTAAGTATAGAACCACGACCTAAAAGCACCTTACTCATCGTCTGAAAAGTCTGCAACATGAACGTTGCAGCCTGAAACGGGTCGGCACATGGAATATGCTGGCAATGTAACACACAGAGAGCAATGAAAGAATAACACTATACTACATGCATATTTGGCTAGTGGAAAGCTCTATGGCTACAGTTTTGCAATTTTTCCCTACTGCAAAGGAATAAATTTTATTTAACTATCATGGTAGTGGTTAAACATTGAGAGTGTAGACACCCTCTCAATCCCAATTAAGCATCATCATTAAAACCCAACAAAATTAATTTAGAGTAACATGTGAGATTCACATGATAATCCAAGTACTAGATACTCAAGATGTCCATAACCGGGGACACGGTTAACCATGATTAGTTTATACACTCTGTAGAGGTTTGCGCACTTTTCCCCACAAGACTCGATCTCCTCCGTTGGGATTCTCGCACTACATGATGTTTGAGAAACGGATGACCGAGACATAGTCTTTCAGAAGCGCTTGCACCTTACGAACGAGTAGACCGTACCAACCTACATCCCCTACATCTGCTAGTCTACCACTGTAAGAGTTCGCACAACTTAGTCAACTATGCTAGAGCCCATAGTAGCTTGTGGCTGCACACGGAAGTTTCTAGTATGAATAATCTCATGATCCCTTTGAGCCTGGGTGGCGGTCCAAAAGAAAAATAGGCAATCGCTGGAATACCCAGGTGCCTCAATCCACCCAGATGTGTGTTTAAGTTGCCACCTTAGATAAACCATTAAGTTAACAATCTCACATCTATCATGGATACACTCACCCAATCCACGTCTACTAGCATAGCATGGCGTAATAAGCAAACGTAGAAGTAACTCCCAAAGGTTTGATAATAAAACAGGTAATAGGTACTACCTCATCTACTTCCCAAACCCACAATTTAATTAGATCCTAATCATGCAATGGTGTGAGGATTGATCTAATGCAATAAAACTGGGTAGTAGGAGGTATGATCAAAGTGTTACTTGCCTTGCTGATGATCCGTGAAACCTAGCAATTCGAAGTAGCAAGCGGCGCACTCCGGGTACTCTATCGCAAACAAACAAGCATACAATAAGTACTCATTCATCTAATGCACATGTAAAACTTGAATAAGAGATCTAACCAGATAGTTCAACTTAAGAACTCCGGTCAGCAAAAAGAATCAAATCAAACGAAGCAACGAAAGACAAATGGCAAAAGAAACAAGCTTCGTTTACTAATATGAATCTAGGTCAAATTTTACTGAGGCAAAAACTTGTTTGAGTTGGTTAAACGGAAAGAGGGTTTCGAGACAAAACTCCAGGCGCTTGAATCGCGTGATTCCGATAAACGAGCGAAAAGTTAAACTAGAAAGAAAATTGGATCAAAAATCGTGATCAGAAATAATCGCGGAATAATCCGAGAAAAAGAAAAACGACGAACAGAATAACGAACGTTTGTTTTCTGGAACTAAACGATGAACGTGTTCGTTAAAACGAACGGACGAGCGAACGCTCGCTAAATAAATAAACCGGAAAAAACCGATCTATTTAAAAAAACAAAAACTAGGGTTTTCTAAAAAAACCAAATCGGTTTTTCTCAGAAAACCGAGCGGCGGGGCGACTACCTCGGCTCGATCCGGTGGGGCTCCGACGGGGCTTCCAGCGGGCAGCAGCAGCGGTGGAAGCAGCAGCGGCGGCGTGCGGCAGCAGCAGCGGCGGGGCTGCATGGGCGGCGGCGGGTGGCGACTCAGGGCTCCCAAAGGGGCCCAGGGGTGGCTATTTAACAGAGGGGGGCGGCCTTGCTTGGGGAGGGGGTCGGCGGCAGAGGCATGCCTGGCTCGATCTCCCCGAGTTCGGCGGCAGCTCGGCGAGGGAGGCGATGGCCTGGCGGGCCGGCCTGGCTCGGCTGGGCCTTTGGCCCAGTCGGGCGCGGGGTTGTTTTTAAAACAATTTCACCGAAACTAAGAAAAATTGTAGAAAAATAAATAAAAATATAAAATTGCCAAAACAAATTTTCACCGTCTAAATAAAATATTTAGAACATGATGAACATTTTCTTGGCCCTAAATCCAATTTTTGAAAACGTGCAATTTTTCCTAAATTCAAATAAAACCACGAAAAACTCAATATTTCTTTATTTTGGGAGAGTCATTTTATTCCCTCTCTCATATTTTGATAATAGAAATAATTGAAGGTAAAATAAATAAAATCAAATGATCCTATTTCCAAAATTTGAGAAAACTCAAATATGAAAAGAACGAAATCCCCAACTCTCTCCAAGGGTCTTTGAGTTGCGTAGAATTTCTAGGATCAACTCAAAATGCAAATAAATATGATATGCAGTGATGATCTATTGTATAACATTCCAAATTGAAAATTTGGGATGTTACAAACCTATCCCCCTTAAGATGAATCTCGCCCTCGAGATTCTAGTTGGCTAGAAAATAGGTGAGGGTGGTCCTTCAGCAAATCTTCCTCTCGCTCCCAGGTGGCTTCATCCTCCGTGTGGTGGCTCCACTAAACTTTGCAAAACTTGATAACCTTGCTGTGTGTGACTCAGCTGGCATACTCAAGAATCTTAACTGGTTTCTCCTCATAGGTCAAATTACTGTCCAACTGAATCGCTTCCAGCGGCACTGTATCTCTCAGCGGTATATCAGCCATCTCCGCGTGGCACTTCTTTAACTGGGAAACGTGGAACACGTCGTGAACTCCTGACAATCCTTCGGGCAATTCCAACTTATAAGCTACTACTCCCATACGCTCCAAAACCTTGTATGGTCCTACAAAACATGGCGCTAACTTTCCCTTAACTCCAAAGCGCTTAACTCCTTGAAGTGGAGATACTTAAAGATAAACTCGGTCTCCGACTTCGTAAACTGTCTCCTTGCGTTCAGAATCTGCGTAGCTCTTCTGCCTGGACTGGGCTACCTTGAGCCTATCGCAAATCAATTTCACCTTCTGTTCAGACTCCTTAATCAGATCCGGTCCAAACAACTACCGTTCTCCAACTTCATCCCATGACAACGGGGTTCTGCATCTCCTTTCGTACAAGGCTTCGAAAGGCGCCATCTTCAAACTGGATTGATAACTGTTGTTGTAAGAGAACTCTGCATATGGCAAATTGTCGTCCCAACTAGATCCATAATCTAGCGCACAAGCTCTCAGCATATCCTCCAAAATCTGATTGACTCTCACGGTCTGTCCATCTGTCTGCGGATGGAAAGCTGTACTGAATTCTAGCCTGGTACCCAAGTTTCATGCAACTGATTCCAGAACTTTGAGGTAAACTCGGTTCCTCTATCTGATACAATGCTCCTTGGAACTCCATGCAGACATACGATCCTAGTCATGTATATCTTTGCCAACTTGGCACTAGTATTGGTAGTCTTCACGGGGATGAAATGAGCTACCTTTGTCAAACAATCGACTACTACCCAAATCGAGTCATAGCCTGAACGAGTTCTGGGCAAACCTATAATAAAATCCATGCCTAGCTTATCCCACTTCCATTCGGGTATTGGCAATGGTTGTAGCAATCCGGCTGGCTTCTGATGCTCTGCCTTTACTCTCTGACATACATCACAAACTGCTACATTATCCTTCTTCATTCCGGTCCACCAGAAAATATCCTTCAAATCCAGATACATCTTGGTATTTCCTGGGTGAATCGAATATGGTGAATCATGGGCCTCTTGCAGAATCAACTTCCTGATCTCTGGGTCATTGGGCACATAAACACGGTCTTCAAACCATAGGGTATCGTGCTCAATCTCACGAAATCCTTTAGCTTTTCCTTTGCTCATTTTCTCCTTAATAGAAGAAATCTCCTTGTCAGTCTTCTGGACCCCTCTAATCTTATCCATCAAAGTAGACTGAATCTCCAATGCTGCTACATAGCCTCTCGGAACTATCTCCAAACATAGCTCACGAAGATTCTCGGCTAACTCTCTTGGTAAACCTCCCGTCATTAAGGTGTTGACATGACTTTTACGGCTCAACGCGTCAGCTACTATGTTAGCCTTTTTGGGGTGATAATGCAATCTCATATCATAATCCTTGATGAGCTCCAACCATCTCCTTTGCCTGAGATTTAACTCCTTCTGCGTGAAGATGTACGTCAAACTCTTGTGATCCGTGTACACTTCACAATGGTTTCCAATGAGAAAATGTCTCCAAGTCTTCAACGCATGCACTACGGCTGCTAACTCCAAATCATGTGTGGCATAATTCAACTCATGAGGCTTAAGCTGTCGTGAGGCATATGAAACAACTCTTCCTTCCTGCATAAGCATTGCTCCAAGTCCTCGACATGAAGCGTCGCAATACACCTCATAATCCTTGGTCTGATCTGGCAAAATCAACACTGGTGATGTAACCAAACGTTTCTTCAACTCTTGGAAACTAGCATCACATTCTTCAGTCCATTTGAACTTGGTATCTTTCTTCAACAATTCCGTCATAGGCTTCGCAATCTTCGAGAAATTTTCAATGAATCTCTGGTAGTATCCTGCGAGTCCAAGAAAACTCCGGATCTCTCCAACTGTTGTTGGGGCTTCCCAATTGGTCACAGTGTCAACCTTGGTGGGATGTACTGCTATACCTTCTCCAGATATAACATGTCCGAGGAATCCAACTTCCTTCAACCAAAACTCACATTTGCTGAACTTGGCATATAACTGATGTTCTCTGAGCTTTCCAAGTACCAAACGCAAATGCTCCTTATGCTCCTCTTCATTCCTCGAGTAAACTAGGATATCATCAATGAACACTACGACGAACTAATCCAAAAACTCCATAAACACTTTGTTCATCATGTTCATAAAATATGCAGGTGTGTTAGTCAGACCAAATGACATAACGGTATACTCATACAGCCTGTACCTGGTGGTAAAAGCTGTTTTATGTATATCCTGTTCTCGAATCTTCAACTGGTGGTATCCTGATCGCAGATCGATCTTGGAAAATACCTTAGCTCCTTGCAATCAATCAAACATATCATTGATCATCGGTAGTGGGTACTTGTTCTTGATGGTTACTTCATTCAATCCTCGATAATCAACAACCATCCTTAACAATCCATCCTTCTTCTCCACTAGAAGTACCGGCGATCCCCAAGGTGAAGAACTTTGGCGAATATAACCCTTATCCAATAACTCTTTAACCCGCTTCTTAATCTCTTCCGAATCCTTTGCGGGCATCCTGTATGGTCTCTTAGATATTGGCCCTGTGCCTGGCAAAAGCTCAATCAAAAACTCAATATCTCTATCCGGTGGCATGCCTGGCAACTCCTCTAAATACATCAGGGAAATCCCTTACTACTGGTACTTCCTCCTGCACAAATCCTGTTAAGGAATTTACGTGAGTCCTCTTTGGCACATGCCGGGATACATACTTGATCCTTCTTCCTTCTGGCGTTGTAAGCAAAATTGACTTACTGGCGCATTCAATATTCCCTTCATACTTCGATAACCAATCCATGCCTAATATCATATACAGTCCTTGAGATTCCAATACTATTAGGTCTGAGGGAAATATGTAGTTACCAATCCTTAATGGTAACCGATCACACCATAGACTAGCCATATACTCTACTCCAGGGGAGGTTACTAACATGGGTGACCTAAGGGCTTGGGTTGGCAGTTTATACTTATCCACAAATACCCTTGAGATGTATGAATGCGATGCACCAGTATCAAAAAGAACGAGTGAGTAAATGACTTAACCAAAAACTTACCGATTACTGCATCCGGCTGCTCTTCAACCTCCTCCACGTTAACGTGGTTCACCTGTCCCCTATTGGAAGGGGTCGGATTCTTCCCGGAGCTTCCATTGCCATTTCCATTCTGGGATTTAGGACATTCATTGGCGTAATGTCTGGTTTTCTGGCACTTAAAGCAAGTGACTTGGCTTACGTCTCTCTTGGCTGGGGTTGATGGGTTGGTGCGGTTCTGGCCGTTGCTTCCTCCATTCCTATTACCATTCTTGGGGCCGTTATGGTTATGCGAGCTACCTCCTCCATGGGTATGCTGAAAGTGTCCTCCCGGTTTAGGGGTAAAACGTGGCTTCTGCTGAGCTCCAGAATTGTACTTCCCATGTCCATACTTCCTCTTGCGGTTCTCAATCTACTGTTGCTTCCCTTCAATCATAAGAGCACGACCTACCAACTCCTGGTAGTTGTTCAAGGTTGCTACCATCAACTGCATGCTCAACTCATCATTCAGTCCTTCCAGAAACTTCTCCTGCTTAGCTGCATCCGTAGCAACGTCATCTGGGGCATAATGTGCTAGCTTACTAAAGTCCTCCACATACTGGCCAACTGTCCGTCCTCCTTGGCGCAAGTTGAGAAACTCACGCTTCTTCATGGCCATAGCTCCTGCTGAAACATGGGAAGTATGGAAAGCTTGCTGAAACTGGTCCCATGTGATAGTGTCGATAGGGAAAGTGGCTGTGAAATTCTCCCACCATGATGCTGCGGGTCCTTCAAGCTGATGTGCGGCAAACTTCACCTTTTCTGCATCTGTGCATCCTGCCGTGGTCAACTCCCTAGCTGTCTTGCGGAGCCAATCATCTTCTACTATCGGCTCGGTGCTACTAGAGAACACCGGCGGATTCAGCTAAGAAAACGGGCTAAGTGATCAACAGGTGGTGGTGGTGGTGGGTTGTTGTTGTTTCCCTGATTCTGATTCTGGACTAGCAACTGCATCAATGTGTCCTGCTACTGGATCTACTGAGTGAGCTCCGGTGGGAAGGTAAATCCGGGGTCACGTCTTGGAGGCATCTGAGGGTTTAGAAAAGATGAGATTAAGAATAGAAGGGGTCTAGAGAGAAAACACTACCCATATGCACATGAGGCAAAAGCAAACAATATCACTTCATTCAATCAAATAAGGGCATACAATCGATCTAACTATCGCAAAAGTGCTCGGACTACTATATTTACATGGTGGACTACTACTACTATTGGGGTGGTCTACTAGAAATATTCTTCGGTTGCAGACTCCATGATATCTGCTCCAGCTTCATCAACATAGTCATCATCACTATCATCTGGATCCGAGTTGGTGTCGTCAATGATGATGTAGTCTTCAGGGCGAATCTCCTTGGGTTCTTCATCTTCTTCTACTAGTGTAGGGCCTCCCATAAATATTCCGACCTTCTTGATCAGGTCGTCATTCTTCTCCACTAGTACTTCGATTTCCTCTTCATAATCTTCACGTGTAGCCTTGAGTGCTTCCCCTAGTTCCTTGATTCTTGTTCTTGCCTTCTTTCGATCTATCATGTCGGCGCACATCTGGTTCTCCTAACGTCGAATGTGCTAGTTCAACTCCTGGATAAAAGTTGCAATTGTTCTATCCTTCTTGGTGCTGATCATCTCCCAGTGCTCATCTCGGCGCCCACAAATCTGGTAGATAGTATCCTTGAGATCATTGCGGTAAACTTCTCCAATGCGTCCCATGGCGATGTGAGCTGCCATGCTCCTTCCTAGACTCGACGTCGGTGCATCAAAGCAAAACTCTATGGGCTCGGTGACTGGCATGAACGTCCTTCCTAGAACTTGAACTTGAATCATCCAGCGCTCCTCTTCAGGTAAAGTGGCATTGTAGGTTCCGGTGAAGCTTGGTACTCCGATGTTCAGGTACTTAGTGACTTCCTTCAGGTGACGTCCAAAGGGTGTATCTTCATCCGGCTGTGTGAACTTGTTCCTTGCATCCGCCATCCTAAAAGATTAGAAAAGATGAGGAGTCAGAATGAGAAGAGCGAGTAGTGATCTAGGGCTTTAGCTTAGTGGTCGTGTCCTAAAGTCAGTGTGTGCTCTGATACCATCTTGTAGCGACCAGACCTCAGACGGTCCAATCTCTGTGCTCCGGTGTCATCCCTGGATCAGTAATGCTGACACCACACAGTACTTGAAGGATTTATAACAGAGTAGCAATCACACACTTATTACATCGAGTGTCTCAAAAGAGAACTTAATACAATAAATATGGCTTAAGGCCATCTAATAACGATAACAGCGGAAGGCTTGGAAGATAAGTGAGTCCATCAACTCCAACGACATCACTGAGTATAGAAGCACGACATAAAAGCACCTTACTCGTCGTCTGAAAAGTCTGCAACATGAACGTTGCAGCCCGAAACGGGTCAGCACATGGAATATGCTGGCAATGTAACACATAGAGAGCAATGAAAGAATAAGACTATACTACATGCATATTTGGCTGGTGGAAAGCTCTATGGTTACAGTTTTGTGTAAAGCCAATTTTCCCCTACTACAAAGGAATAAATTTTATTTAACTATCATGGTAGCTGTTAAACATTGAGAGTGTAGACACCCTCTAAATCCCAATTAAGCATCATCATTAAAACCCAACAAAATTAATTCAGAGTAACATGATGAGATTCACATCATAATCCAAGTACTACATACTCAAGATGTCCATAACCGGGGACACGGCTAACCATGATTAGTTTATACACTCTGTAGAGGTTTGCGCACTTTTCCCCACAAGACTCGATCTCCTCCGTTGGGATTCTTGCACTACATGATGTTTGAGAAACGGATGACTGAGACATAGTCTTTCAGAAGCGCTTGCACCTTACGAACGGGTAGACCGTACCAACCTACATCCCCTACATCTGCTATTCTACCACTATAAGAGTTTGCACAACTTAGTCAACTATGCTAGAGCCCATAGTAGCTTGTGGCTGCACACGGAAGTTTCTAGTATGAATAATCTCATGATCCCTTTGAGTCTGGGTGGCGGTCCTAAAGAAAAACAGGCAATCGCTGGAATACCCAGGTGCCTCAGTCCACCCAGATGAGTGTTTAAGTTGCCACCTTAGATAAACCATTAATTTAACAATCTCACATCTGTCATGGATACACTCACCCAATCCACGTCTACTAACATAACATGGCATAATAAGCAAACGTAGAAGTAACTCCCAAAGGTTTGATAATAAAACAGGTAATAGGTACTACCTCATCTACTTCCCAAACCCACAATTTAATTAGATCCTAATCATGCAATGGTGTGAGCATTTATCTAATGCAATAAAACTGGGTAGTAGGAGGTATGATCAAAGTGTTATTTGCCTTGCTGATGATCCGTGAAACCTAGCGATTCGAAGTAGCAAGCGGCGCACTCCGGATACTCTATCGCAAACAAACAAGCATACAATAAGTAGTCATCTAATGCATAGGTAAAACTCGAATAAGAGATCTAATCAGATAGTTCAACTTAAGAACTCCGGTTGGCAAAAAGAATCAAATCAAACGAAGCAACGAAAGACAAACGGCAAACGAAACAAGCTCTGTTTACTAATCTGAATCTAGGTCAAATTTTACTGAGGCAAAAACTTGTTTGAGTTGGTTAAATGGAAAGAGGGTTTCGAGACAAAACTCCAGGCGCTTGAATCGCCTCATTCCGATAAACGAGCGAAAAGTTAAAGTAGAATGAAAATCGGATCAGAAAGCGCGATCAGAAATAATCGCGGAATAATCCGAGAAAAAGAAAAACGACGAACAGAATAACAAACAAACATTCATTTTCTAGAACTAAACGATGAACGCGTTCGTTAAAATGAACGGACGAGCGAACGCTCGCTAAATAAATAAACCGAAAAAAATCGATCTATTTAAAAAACGAAAACTAGAGTTTTCTAAAAAACAAATCGGTGTTTCTCAGAAAACCGGGCGGTAGGGCGGCTACCTCGGCTCTGTCCAGCGGGGCTCCGGTGGGCAGCAGCGGCGGCGGGGCGGCGGCAGCGGGGCGGCGGGGCTGCGTGGGCGGCGGTTGGTGGCAACTCGGGGCTCCCACGGGGGCCCCGGGGTGGCTATTTAAGAGAGGGTGGCCTTGCTTGGGGAGGGGGTCGGCGGCGGAGGCGTGCCCGGCTCGGTCTCCCCGAGTCAGGCGGCAGCTCGGCGAGGGAGGCAGTGGCCTAGCAGCCCGGCCTGGCTCGGCTGGGCCTTTGGCCCAGTCGGGCACAGGGTTTTTTAAAGTAATTTCGCGAAAACTAAGAAAAATTCTAGGAAAATAAATAAAAAACTAAAATTGCCAAAACAAATTTTCACCGTCTAAATACAATATTTAGAACAGGATGCACATTTTCTTGGCCCTAAATGCAATTTTTGAAAACGTGCATTTTTTCCTAAATTCAAATAAAACCACGAAAAACTCCAGAATAAAACCTTATTTGATTTTTTATTAAATCCTCAATATTTCTTTATTTTGGGAAAGTCATTTTATTCCCTCTCTCATATTTTGATAATAGAAATAATTGAAGGTAAAATAAATAAAATCAAATGATCGTATTTTCAAAATTTGAGAAAACTCAAATATGAAAAGAATGAAATCCCTAACTCTCTCCGAGGGTCCTTGAGTTGCGTAGAATTTCTAGGATCAACTCAAAATGCAAATAAATATGATATGCAGTGATGATCTATTGTATAACATTCCAAATTGAAATATTGGGATGTTACATCAAAACAGCCTGAGAAATATATTTTGAGTGAAAAGTAATATATTTTTAGTGGTATATATGTATATCAAAACAAGAGTGATTTCTTTCAAGTTTGTGAACAAGTACTACTATTCTACTACTTTGGATCCGTCGCAACGCACTGGCACATTTCTAGTAAAAGGAAAAGGCCTGCCGCATTCGCGTTGCACCCCCACACGCCCAGGAATCGAGAGTACTCCACGGCCCGTCCGGCACGCCACATAGCTAGGGAAGGCGTGTTGCCTAGCATTTTCACTTTCATGTGGGACCACCGTTGAGCAAACCAACTGTTGGAAAACCACACCCCGCCCTCCGCCGGGTTGGAAAACAGAAACGAGGGGAAGATCTACTTGTAGCATGGAAGCCAAGAAATTTGGTGTGAGATGGGGCTCATTGATAGAGTAGGAGCATTCCGTACTACTACTCCTACTAGTACGAAGTTGGTACTACAACTAGTACTACCACTATACAACTAGGTACGTGCATGACACATCATCATAGGAACAAAAAGGGAAGATCTTGTTTTGGGTGATTTATCTTTTTTTCAGTCAACATAGTATGAATAATATGATGTGGGGGGCACCCATTGTCGGTGTCAAAACCAGCAAATCTCGGGTAGGGGGTCCCGAAATGTGCATCTAAGGATCGAAGGTAACAGGAAGCAGGGAACACGATGTTTACCCAGGTTCGGGCCCTCTTGATGGAGGTAAAACCTACGTCCCGCTTGATTGACTTTGATGAGTATAGGGGTTACAAGAGTTGATCTACCTCGAGATCGTAATGGATAAACCCTAGATGTCTGCCTATATGATTATGATTGCCTCTATGACCTAAACCCTCCGGTTTATATAGACATCGGAGGGGGCTAGGGTTGTACAAGGTCGGTTTACAGGGGAAGGAAACCATACAGCCAGACGTCAAGCTTGCCACACATGCAAAGGAGAGTCTTGTACGTACACGGGGGAAGTCTTCTATCTTGTATCTTCACGGCCCAGCAGTCCGACCCACGTCACATGTGTCGGACGCCCGGGGACCCCCTAATCTAGGACTCCCTCAATAGCCCCCGAACCAAGCTTCAATGACGATATGTCCAGCGCGCAGAGTGTCTTCGGCATTGCAAGGCGAGTTCCTCCTCCGAACACTTAAAAGCAATTTGATCAAAAGGAACTGTATTCGGCTTTTCGGCGATGACGCTGTATTCGGCTTACACCTTCAGCTTCGCAAAGTGGGCTCCCCCTGGTACTTCGGAAAGCTTCGTCTTCACATTAAATATAATACCCTTCAGCTTATGTGCCGCTGTCGCCTCGGCTTCCATGTGTCAGACGAATACGAAGGATCCTAGTTTATAGATAACACCCTGACGACATATGGAAGGTATCTATTTAAGGAGACTAGATCTCAGATGCCATTCTCAACCAAGCGAGGAAATCCTTAGAGCTGGCCACAAAAAAACCGCACCAGCATGGCTAGCGCTCCCAGTTCTTCCCCACGCCCTCACGACCCTCAAAAAGGCGATTGGGAGAGTTGCTCGGTCTCCCACGCCCAACTGACCAAGCTCCAGGTGCAAGGATATCTCCCTCCCGCAGACCTGGTCCCCGTCCGGGCGGGATTGACTTCCATAAATGGTGAAACCCTGGCGGAAAATTTCCCAAATCCTTCAGAAGGGGAGCGAGTCTGCTTTGTTTCCTTCCTTTTAAGAGGCGTTGGATTCCCAATCCACTCTTTCCTCCAAGGTCTCTGAAAGTGCGTTATATCGACTAGAGGGGGGGTGAATAGGCGATTTTTATGAAATTCTTCATTGAGGAATTTGCCGGTGAGGAAATTCCTTAGCGAAGAACTACTAGCAGCAGAATAAGTACTGAAAAGTAAACATAACAGAATACAAGCATAGTCATCATGATGAAATGAAGACAGGCACATAGTACAGGAAGCGTAATCACAGGATAACACAGGATGAAGACAAACAGACTGAAGAAATTAAACTGAGGAAATTGAGAAAGTCTTCAGTCAAAGTCTTCAAACATAGATATGAACAAGCACACAACATAGTTATGAGGAAATGAAAGAGTTGAGGAAATAGAACCAGTAAGCTTGGTGAAGACAATGATTTGGTAGACCAGTTCCAACTGCTGTCTCAGTTGTACGTCTGGTTGGAGCGGCTTAGTATTTAAACTCGAGGACACACAGTCCCGGACACCCAGTCAAGGACACTTAGTCCAAGACACCCAGTCCTCACCATATTCTCCTTGAACTAAGGTCACATAGACCTTGTCCAATCACTCCTGGTAAGTCTTCAGGCAACTTCCAAACCTTCACAAACTTGGTCACTCGGCGATCCACAATTCCTCTTGGATGCTCTAGACCATGACGCCTAACCGTCTGGAAGAAGCACAGTCTTCAAAGGTAACAAGCATCGGATCCACTCAGGATCAATCTCTTCAGTGATGCTCAATCACTTGGAGTTTGTAGGTGTTTGGGTTTTGGGTTTTTGGATTTTCCTCACTTGATGATTTTCGCTCAAAGTCCTCAGAGGATGGGTTGCTCTCAAATGACAAGTGTCAGTTTCTCTCGGAGCAGCCAACCAGCTAGTGGTTGTAGGGGGCGGCTATTTATATCCTAGGGAGCACCCCGACATGATAAGACATAAATGCCCTTCAATGATATGACCGTTAGGTGGATAGATATTTTGGGACAGCTGGTGCATAGTACAGCAACGGTCGGAATTTTGAGTAGCAAAATCCTCAGGGCTATCATGTTCCTCACTGTGTAGGCAATCCGCACTGGCGAATTCCTAACTCCTCAGTCAGGACAAATTCCTCAGAGACTAGAAGAACTTCGTCTCTGTCACTGAAGAAATTGACTGAACTGTATGAGATTTCCAATGGCTTCACTCGAAGGGATTGGTAGGTGTAGGATTTTGAGTTGAGCATCACATGGAAATTTTTCCTTAGTATTTCCTCGACCCCCTTTAACAGTACGGTGTTTCCTATGACTCAAGAAAGAGAAAAACAAAACTATGAAAATGAAAGTCTTCAAGCTTCATATTCCTCGCATGAATATCAAGTCTTCACGGACACACCAATTTCTTCACTTTCAAAGTCTTCATGAAAGTCTTCAGAAATACCAAAATCTTCAGTCGAAGATATTCATTTTTAGGGGCCGACTTTTCCTGTAAATATCAAACTCCTCATAGACTTATAGACCTGTGTACACTCACAAACGCATTAGTCCCTTAACCTATAAGTCTTCAATACACCAAAATCACTAAGAGGAACTAGATGCACTTACAATCTCCCCCCTTCTGGTGATTGATGACAATATAGGTTAAGTTTTCAATGGGGATAAGCATATGAAGTGTAACTACTGATATTGAGGAATTTGATTGCAAGATATAGAAGAACTCCCCCTGAAGACGTGCATAGTGAGGAATTTGCCTTTGAAGCAATGCACACTTAAAGAGTTGAATCACGGGGATCTCCCCTTATATCTTGTAATTCATACACGCATTTAACATATAATATGAAGAATTTGAAATGCATGATGAAATATGGTGCCTGATGAAATTCAGCATGTGTGCAATAATATTAACGAGGAATAAGCATGCAGAATAGTGCATCAAAAGTATCAGAGCATAGTGCATCAAAAGTATTAGAGCACAGTGCATCAAAAGTATCAGAGCACCATTGAGTTTAAGATTACAACTCGATCCAATAAAGTTTCAAAAGAACGAGAGTTGTAACTTAGCAAATAAAAAACGCCCATATAGTAGACCCGCTTGAAGACTAACTCATATATCTCCCCCTTTGTCATCGAATGACCAAAAGGATCGAAAATGAGGACTAACGCCCCTGAAGATAATCATGTTGATGAAGGAGCGCCAGCGTTGTTTGGGTCGTTTGTTGATGTAGGGCCTGCCGCAGTGTCATCCAAATCTTCATGTTCATCAGTGTCGCGCGATGAAGAAAATGAGCTGGCCACCAGAGAAGGAACTTGGACCTTCTTGAATTTCTTCGATGGAGGTGCAGACCAGTCAAAATCTTCTTTGAGACCCATGTTCTTCAGATCTTCTTCACCATATAGATGTGACAGGATTGCCCAGGTGCGACCGAAAGCTTGATGGATGTAGTAGTGGTTTTTCTTCACTGCATTGTGTGTGGCAGTCATGTTGTGAAGAAGTGAACCAAACTGACGCTTAACCCATTTGTGATTTCGATCCACCTTCTGGTGAAGACTAAGCAGAAGTTCACGGTCAGTCATCACGCGCGGAGCAGTGGCTTGAGGAGTGGACTTAGGTGCATTGGCAGAGTCATGTATGGCAGAGTCGTCATTGGTGGAATAAGATGCAGCTTGGCGAAGCTGACCATCCAATGGACGAATGCCTTCATCAATTACAGCTGGTGCCTTGCCCTTTCCATCAACTGAGGAATATGTCTGCTTGAGGACTTCAATTGGGGGCAAGTAGCTGAGGTGATTCTGGAAATCAGCTTTGTAGTTGAGTGAAGACCTTGTCCTGAGGAATTCATAATGCAAGGTGCATAAGGCTTCAGCTCAAACGGAGACAGTGCAACATTGGCCATAGTCCTCATGAAGAAATTGTGATAATTGACAGGAATGCCATGAACGATGTTGAATACCAGATTCTTCATGATGCCAACAATTTCCTCATCAGATGAGTCATGGCCTTTGATGGGACTGATTGTCCTCGTAAGAATACGATAGACAGTTCTGGGCACGTACAGCAATTCCTTCACGAGGAATTTGGTTCGTGGTGCCTGACCTGGTTTCAAAGGCTTCATCAGCACCTGCATGTAATGATGTGTGAGCTCAGGTTCACTGTAGATGCAGCGAGCTTCTTCAAGGGGAGGAATGAGTGGTAGAGCACGAAGCAATTCAGAGGATGGTGCAGTGTAGTGAGTGTTTTCAGACATCCAGTCCAGCACCCATGAAATCACATCTTCAGCATCTCCGGTGATGTGCAGCGTTGCATAGAATTGAAGAATCAGTTCTTCATTCCAATCGCAGATGTCAGAGCAAAAGTCGAGCAGTCCAGCGTCATGAAGAACACTAAGGACTGGTGCGAAGCACGGCAGAGATTCCATATACACGTGAGGAATATGCTCATGGTAGAAGATTTTCTCCTTGTTGAAAAGCACTGAGGAATAGAAATTTGCTTGACTAGCAGTCCAGAAACGCCTCTTCCTAATGCGAGTAGAGTCATATGGGTTGTAATCTTTGAAGAATACGTGCTCGCCGAAGAAATCATCAGCCTTGAACTTTTGCTTGCGTGAGAAAGGATCCTTTGGCTTCGGCAGAGGAGTGTCAGTGAGTTGCATCACGACCTCAGGAATCTCAATCGCAGGTTCTTCAGGCTGAGGAATTTCTGGTTCCTCCTTAGTGGCAGTCTGCGTTGTTGGTTGTTTAGCAGCAGCAGTTTCTTCAGCGCTAGTGGCTGGATTTTCCTCATGGACAGATGCAATGGGATGAGTTTCTTCAGAGCCCATGTGAACAGTTTGTGTGGGGGACTGAGGAATTTGCTGTAGAGGGGTGAACATTGGAGAGTTTGGATGCTGACTTTCCCTGAATTCATCACTGATTATGGGTGTGGAGCAGCCAATGTCCACATCTTCATCTTCCATTTCTTCAACGCTAGCCTCTTCAGCTGTGAACTGAGGCATGGGCAAGGAGATGACAGGTGTTGAAGGGATCGCATCCACTTCAATTTCTTCATCCAACGGTTCAGACGAAATAGCAGAAGGAGTTTCTTCATCAAAAGGAACAAGGTCCTTTGATGGCATGGTTGAGATGGGAACAACATCAATCGGATTTGCAAACGAACTTGTCATAGGCTTCATTTTCTTCGGAGCTGAAGAATCTGAAGCAGCTAATGCTTTCCTTTTCTTCACTACAGCACACTCTACAGCCTTGGTCTTCTTCACATCTGATGCAGATGGAAGGATTTTAGTTGAAGTTGGTGCAGGAGCAGCTGAGGAATCTGGTTGACTTTCTTTAGGCACAACCGATGCAGTTGCCCTGAGTTCTTCAGTTTCTTCAGGCACACCACTAGTGGGTGCCCTGGCAATTTCTTCAGTGGCTGGAATGTAGTCATCAGCCCTGGAACTCGCATTATCTTCAGCAGCCTAATTATCATCAGTGGTGTTGGCATTTTCTTCAGTAGGCTGAGCAGATGCTTCAGCCTGAGGAATTTCCTGTTGCATTGGGGCTGCAACATTGGAAGTGAAGTTATTCGCAAGTTTCACAAAACGAACCTTGTCTCCAAGCCAATCAGAGCGATATGCGTCAAAGTTATCACTGAGTTTCTTAATCTCAGTCTGAATAGTGACAAGTTCTTCAGTTGTCATAGAGACAACGTTTTTCTTCAGATAGCGCTCTTTCTTGTATTGCGCTTTCTTGATCTGCCTGGCCTTCTCAAATTTCCACTTTTCTTCTTGAATGAAGTGGGTCAGCATGTGACTCTAGCCAGGAGTCAGCTTGAAGTCAGGCAAGGGAGTGTTGGGGTCCTTGTGCCAATCATCAATGTAGTCGAGTATCAGCTTGGGATCCATAAGCAGTGGCACTTCTGATCCTTTGGCTCTAGCGACCCTGACTTGCCTGTCTCTAATGATTTCTGCAAGTTCATCATCATCAGCTTCGTCTTCATCAGACGGCACTTGGAAAGCGACTTGCTTCTTTTGAGGACTTGGGCGAGGACCTCGTCCAGCAGTGGCCTTTGTCTTGAGCAGTGAGGGGCCAGCTGAGGAACTTGGTGCAGCCAAGGAACTAGCTGAGACACCTGAGGCAATGGAGATGCCGACAGTCCTTTGGCACGAAGCGAGATGCACAGGTGCTGAGGATTTGGTCGGAACAGCTGAAGGCTTTGGCGGAGGAGCTGAGGACTTTGGAGGAATAGGAGCAGCATGAGGAATTGTCCGTGAGGGCTTTGATGATTCTGGCCGTGAGGGCATTGCT
This sequence comes from Triticum dicoccoides, assembly GCF_002162155.2. Lineage (NCBI taxonomy): Eukaryota > Viridiplantae > Streptophyta > Magnoliopsida > Poales > Poaceae > Triticum > Triticum dicoccoides. Next base: position 129,310,579 of record NC_041388.1, on the reverse strand, counting down.
GAGGAACTTGGCCTACGTGCAGGCTTCTTAGACATAGCCTTCTTTGGCTTGACAGCAGAGGCCTCAGCAGAGGCAGCAACAGCGGCAGAGTCTTCATTGAATTTCCTCACTGCTTCTCTGGCTTGCTTAGCCAACTTGGTTTGGCGCTTGGCCCATTCATCAGGATAGTCCTCACCGCGCTTGAGGCTGGTGGGATCTGCTATTTGGCCAGGTGCCAATGGAGCTCTTGGGCATGGAGGATTGAGTGCGAATTTCTTCATGTACTTAGGAGTGACATATCTGTACTCCCTCCATTCTCTTGCCCATCTCCTCTCTATCCTCTGTTTGCGCACTTAGTGCTCATTCTTGGTTCCCTCAGTAGGTGTGCAGTACCCAGCATAGATGTCATCAGGGATTTCAAACGCTGTATTTACCTCAGGCCTCTTTCCTCCCTTCTGTGGCCTTTTACCATCAGCCATTTTCTTCAGTTGAGGAATTTGAACAATCGAATTCTCTGAAGAAGTATGCAACTTTTCTTCGAGGAACGCTGCAAATGAGTTAAGTTGATGAGAACCTAGTGATTTAGCAGCTGACATGTGTACCTGTGAACAGAGTATAGTTGCGAGGAATTTGGAGAGGTCATATGCGTTCTCAGAAGGTTTTTCAAAAAGAACAAGTTTGAGGAATTTGACCAGATGAGTCTTGAAGATTTTCACTAAGCGTTCTTTGTCTTAGGTTCCAGAGTTGTATAGATCGAAGATCCACACAATTGAGGAATCTTGAAGAAAAATGATGCTTAGAGAAATGAATCAAGAACAGATGACTTGTGAGGTGTTCAGTGTGTGAAGATATGAAGAAAAACACTTTTGAAGATTTTATAGATAATCATTCGAATCAACGAGGGCAGTAAAAGTAACTTTTAATTACCCTGGACGAATAACACGATGAACTGGAGTGAGGAGATGTGAAGTTCGTCTGTACAGATCTTCCACGCCCTAACTTGGCGGAGGAAGACGGCTACGGCGGCGGCGGAGTGAAGATGTCCGTGGTCGGCGCGAGTATGTCGGCAACGAGGTCGAGGCAGTGAAGCTCCTCCTCACCGGCGGCGATGAAGTAGCGGCGGCGCTAGGGTTTGAGAAGCTCGAGATGGAGAGAGAGGTCGAGCGGAGTAAAAGAAGTGAAGAAGGGAAGGAGGGGTATTTATAGCCACGGTGAAAAACTGCTCGCCCAAAGAAATTGGACGAACGTGCCTCTGACCCTTCTCATTCGCATGACATGTGTCACCCACGTAGTGAGAGGTGGAGATCGTGTTAGATCGTGGGTGAGTGGATAAGTGTATCGTGGGATGCGGAACGGTTTGAGCGGCAAAGCCAAAAATTTAGATAAGATAGGTTTTAAAGTTCCGTTCGCAATTTCTTCAGCTGACAAGGACACAATGAAGATTTTGAACGAGTTTCAAATAGAACACAGATGAAGAATTTGTGAACAGATTGGGTTGAGTAAAGCATAGAGGGGAAGGGTCCGATCACATTCACTTAGCAGAAAACCAACTTGAAGAAATAGCAATAAGTGAATGCTGTAGAGGACGTAAACTCATATATATATATATAGCCAATGAAGAAAAATGACGGAACCAGTGAAGACTATGCAAAGTTGAAGAATATGAATAATTGAGGAATTTCAACTTTTGGTGGTGGCGTGACCCGCCGTATAAGAATGATGATTTCAGACACCGCGTACAATTATCGTAGGGTTCTGAGAATCAAATTCTTCGTTAATTTCTTCACACTAAGAGTGTTATTCTTCATTGATTGAAGAAAAACGTTTATTCATGTGTTGCACATCTAAGTCATCAATTTTGCATAAGTGTTAGGATGAGTGTCCTTTTCAAAGAACATTCGAAGATTCTAGGATATTGAGCTCACACCGCAACTTGCTAAATCTCTTCTCATCCAAGGGCTTTGTGAAGATATCGGCTAGCTGTTCTTCAGTCTTCACATGCTCAATAGAAATGTCGCCCTTCGACACATGATCATGAAGAAAATGATGACGAATCTGAATGTGCTTTGTCTTCGAGTGCTGAACTGGGTTGTGAGCAATCTTGATGGCACTCTCATTGTCACAGAAGAGAGGCACATTCTTCATGTTGACGCCGTAGTCCTTGAGAGTTTGCTTCATCCATAGCAATTGGGCACAGCAAGAACCAGCGGCAATGTACTCAGCTTCAGCAGTAGATAGTGATACACAGTTCTGTTTCTTCGAGGACCAACAGACCAAAGATCGTCTGAGGAAATGACATGTACCAGATGTTGACTTGCGATCCACATGATCACCAGCATAGTCAGAGTCAGAATATCCAACAAGATCAAAAGCCGAGCCCTTGGGGTACTATCGGTGTCAAAACCAGCGGATCTCGGGTAGGGGGTCCCGAATTGTGCGCCTAGGCCGGATGGTAACAGGAGGTAAGGGACATGAAGTTTTACCCAGGTTCGGGCCCTCTCGATGGAGGTAAAACCCTATGTCCTGCTTGATTAATATTGATGATATGGGTAGTACAAGAGTAGATCTACCACGAGATCGGAGAGGCTAAACCCTAGAAGCTAGCCTATGGTATGATTGTTGTGTATGAATATGTTGTCCTACGGACTAAAACCCTCCGATTTATATAGACACCGGATAGGGTTAGGGTTACATAGAGTCGGTTACAATGGTAGGAGATCTACATATCCGTATCGCCAAGCTTGCCTTCCACGCCAAGGAAAGTCCCTTACGGACACGGGACAAAGTCTTCAATCTTGTATCTTCATAGTCCAGGAGTCCGGTCGAAGGTATAGTCCTGCCATCCGGACACCCCCTAATCCAGGACTCCCTCAGTAGCCCCTGAACTAGGCTTCAATGACGACGAGTCCGGTGCGCAGATTGTCTTCGGCATTGCAAGGCGGGTTCCTCCTCCAAGTACTTCATAGAAGATTTTTGAACACCAAGATAGTGTCCGGCTCTACAAGACAAATTTCCACATATTGCCATAGAGAGAATAATATTTACACAAATCTAATCTGTTGATGTATTCCGTAGTGCGACACACCACAGCCAAGCCCTTATCCGAGTCGTTTTATTATCCCACCTCAGCACGTCATGCGAGGCGGTTTCCTTGGCACGTCTTGTTAAAGAAGAGATCGTGTCCCCTTATTCCGGGATTCTCATCAATACAGGCATGGGTAACCCAACCGCTTCTAGGACTCCTAGATCATAGGCCAGTCCAAACGGACACGAAGAGGTCGCTTGATATTCACCCTCTTTATAAAGGGACAAGGCTTTTATTTTTCCCTCCCGTGCTCAATCGAATCCTTCCCCCACCTCAAGCCCAAGCGCCCAAAGTTCAGGTCAGGTGCTCCGAACCTTCAGTCATGTCCGGATCTTGCCTTCAAGGCCGATGGGTGCCTTCCTCAGTTACAGAAGAAGACATCAAAAAGTTGAGGGAGGCCAGATATCTAACCGCCGAGATTTTGCATTGGCTGCCTCCCCGAGGGCAGGCCGTGCCCACCCCCGAACCCAAAGAGAATGTCATGTTCGTCTCCCACTTCCTCCGAGGTCTAGGCCTTTCTATGGATCCTTTCGTCAGAGGTTTGATGTTTTATTACGGGCTAGACTTCCATGATCTAGCTCCGGACTCCTTTCTTCATATCATGACATTTATTGTCGTGTGCGAGGCCTTCCTCCGGGTTACCCCTCACTTTGGCCTATGGCTCAAGACCTTTGAAGTGAAGCCGAAGATGATCGACGGGCAACATGCAGCGTGTGGAGGTGCCTCAATACGCAAGATGACGGGAGCTCCGTGGCCCAAAGGTTCCATCCCAGAGGTGTCTGAATTGTGGCAACAGGAGTGGTTCTACATCACGGCTCCTAGAAGTGCCAAGTGGGCGGCCGCCCCTGTTTTCCGCTCGGGCCCTCCACCACGAATGATGTCATGGATCAGCAGAGGGGTGAGCTGGGGTTCAGCCAAGGACGTGCCTATACTGCAAGGCCGCATTCGAGATCTCTTCAATGGAGATTTTAGTTTGGTTGCGGTAATACAAGTTATGCTGGTTCATCAAGTCCAGCCTTGCAAATGCCGGCCTCTTCGCCTATGGGAGTTCAATCCCGAGGGACCACGTGTCATTCAAAATTTTCTCGGCCTGACGCACGAGGAGATGTACAAGTCATTCTTTGGACCTCAGGTGGAGTGTCCGGAAATCACTGTAACATCGCAAATTTTCAATTTGGAATGTTATAGATTAGATCATCATGCATATCATATTTTATTTTGCTTTTTGGTTGATCCTAGAAATTCTATGCAACTCAATGACCCACAGAGAGAGTTGGGCATTTCGTTATTTTCATATTTGAGTTTTCTCAAATTTTGAGAATAGGATCATTTGATTTTATTTATTTTATCATCAATTATTTCTATTACAAAAATGTGAGAGAGGGAATAAAATGACTTTCCCAAAATAAAGAAATATTGAGGATTTAATAAAAAATCAAATAAGATTTTATTTCGGAGTTTTTCGGTGTTTTATTTGAATTTAGGAAAAATGTGCATTTTTCAAAATTGCATTTAGGGCCCAAATAAATGTTCACCTTGTGCGGCTTGATTTTAGAAGCCCGCGAAAATTTATTTTGGAATTTTTGGAGTCCGTTTAGTATTTCTTTTTATTTTTATTCCGAGCGGAATAATTAAAAAAAACGAACCGACTTCGGGCCGTACCCGAGCGGGACACCGCCCGGGGGCAGCCTTTAAATAGCGCCGCCCTGAGCCGCCCCAGCCCATCAGCCCCGCCTCGATCCGCGCGTGCCGCCGGAGTCGCCGCCGCCCGAGGTTCGTCGCGCCTCGTTTTCCGTGCCAAAAAAAAGAGAAAAAAATTGGCGTTCGTCGTTTTTCTTTTTCTCAGATTAAATCCGCGATTTTTCTGATCGCGATTCCTGATCCGATTTTCGTTTTAGTTTAACTTTTCGCTCGTTTATCGGAATCAGGCGATTCAAGCGCCTAGGGATTTGTCTCGAAACCCTCTATCTAAATAACCAACTTAAACAAGGTTTTTCTACTGTAAAATTTGCCCTAGATCCAGATTACTAGAACGAAGTTGTTTTCTTTCGCCGTTTGACTTTCGTTGCTTTGTTCGATTTGATTCTTTTTGCCAACCGGAGTTCTTAAGTTGAACCTTCTGGTTAGATCTCTTATTTGAGTTTTACCTGTGCATTAGATGAGTACTTATTGTATGCTTGTTTGTTTGTCTGCGATAGAATACCCGGAGTGTGCCGCTTGTTACTTCGAATCGTTAGGTTTCGCGGATCATCAGTAAGGCAAGTAACACTTTGATAATACTTTTTCTTCTACCCAGTTTTATTGCATTAGATCAATCCTCACACATTGCATGATTAGGATCTAATTAAATTGTGGGATGGGAAGTAGATGAGGTAGTACCTATTACCTGTTATCATCAAACCTTTGGGAGTTACTTCTACGTCTGCTTATTATGCCATGCTATGCTAGTAGACGTGGATTGGGTGAGTGAAATCCATGACAGATATGAGATTGTTAATTAATGGTTTATCTAAGGTGGCAACTTAAACACACATCTGGGTGGATTGAGGCACCTGGGTATTCCAGGACTTGCCTGTTTTCTTTTGGACTGCCACCCAGGCTCAAAGGGATCATGAGATTATTCATACAAGAAACTTCCATGTGCAGCCACAAGCTCTTATGGGCTCTAGCATAGTTGACTAAGTCCGAACTCTTACAGTGGTAGACTAGCAGATGTAGGGTATGTAGGTGGTACGGTCTACCCGATCGTAAGGTGCTAGCGCTTCTGAAAGACTATGTCTCGGTCATCCGTCTTCTCAAACACCATAGAGTGCGGGAAACCAAACGGAGGCGATCGAGTCTTGTGGGGAAAAGTGCGCAAACCTCTACAGAGTGTAATAAACTAATCATGGTTAGCCGTGTCCCTGGTTATGGACATCTTGAGTATCTAGTACTTGGATTTTCATGTGAATCTCAACACGTTACTCTAAATTAATTTTGTTGGGTTATGTTTAATGATGATGCTTAATTGGGATTGAGAATGCTGTCAACCATTCTTAATGTTTAACAACCACCATGATACTAATTAAATTTTATTCCTTTGTAGTAGGGAAAAATTGGCTTTACGCAAAACTGTAACCATAGAGCTTTCCACCAGCCAAATATGCATATAGTATAGCTGTTTCATTCCGTTACTCTCTATGTGTTACCTTGCCAGCATATTCCATGTGCTGACCCATTTCGGGCTGCAACGTTAATATTGCAGACTTTTCAGACGATGATTAAGGAGTTTTTAGGTCGTGGTTCTATACTCAGTGACGCCGTTGGAGTTGATGGACTCACTTATCTTCCAAGCCTTCCGCTGTTATCGTTATTAGATGGCCTTAAGCCATATTTATTGTAATAAGTTCTCTTTTGAGACACTCGATGTAATAAGTGTGTGATTGCTACTCTGCTATAAATCCTCCGAGTACTGTGTGGTGTCAGCATTACTAATCCAGGGATGACACCGGAGCATAGAGATCAGACTGTTTGAGGTGTGGTCGCTACAGAGATGGTATCAGAGCACACGCTGACTGTAGGACATGACCACTAAGCACAAGACCTAGATCGCTTTTCACTGTCTTCTCTTCTGACCTCTCATCTTTTCTACTCTTTAGGATGGCGGATGCAAGGAACAAGTTCACGCAACCGGATGAAGATGCACCCTTTGGACGTCACTTGAAGGAAGTCACTAGATACCTGAACATAGGAGTACCTAACTTCACGGGAACTCTACAACGCCACTTTACCTGAAGAAGAGCGCTGGATGATTCAAGTTCAAGTTCCAGGAAGGACGTTCATGCCAGTCACTGAGCCCATAGAGTTTTCTTTTGATGCACCAACTTGGAGTCTAGGAAAGAGCATGTCAGCTCATATCGCCATGGGACGCATTGGAGAAGTCTACCGCAAGGATCTCAAGGATACTATCTACCAGATTTGTGGGTGCCGAGATGAACACTGGGAGATGATCAGCACCAGGAAGGATAGATCAATCGCTGCTTTTATCCAGGAGTTAAATCAGCACATCCGACGACAGGAGAACCAGATGTGCGCCGGCATGATAGACCTGAAGAAGGCAAAGACTAGAATCAAGGAACTGGAGGACGAACTCAAGGCTACACGTGAAGATTATGAAGAGGAAATTGAAGTATTGGTGGAGAAGAATGACGACCTGATCAAGAAGATTGGAATATTTATGGGAGGCCCTACGCCAGTAGATGAAGACGAAGAACCTCAGGAAATTAGCCCGGAAGACTACATCATCATCGACGGCACCGACTCGGAAGCAGATAGTAGCGATGATGACTATGTTGATGAAGCTGGAGCAGATATTATGGAGTCAACGATCGAAGAATATTTCTAGTAGACCACCTCATCAGTAGTAGAAGTCCACCATGTAAATATAGTAGTCCGAGCACTTCTGCGATAGATAGATCGATTGTATGCCCTTGTTTGATTGATTGAAGTGAATTGTTTGTTTTGCCTCATGTGCATATGGGTAGTGTTTTCTCTTTAGACCCCCTCTATTCTTATATCTCATCTTTTCTAAACCCTCAGATGCCTCCGAGACGTGACCCCGGATTTGCCTTTCCACCGGAGCTCACCCAGTTGATCCAGCAGCAGAACACATTGATGCAGTTGCTAGTCCAGAATCAGAATCAGGGGAACAACAACAACCCACCACCACCACCACCACCTGTTGACCACTTAGCCCGTTTTCTTAGGCTGAATCCGCCGGTGTTTTCCAGTAGCACCGAGCCGATAGTAGCAGATGATTGGCTCCGCAAGACAGCTAGGGAGTTGACAACAGCAGGATGCACATATGCGGAGAAGGTGAAGTTTGCCACGCATCAGTTAGAAGGACCAGCAGCATCATGGTGGGAGAATTTGACAGCCACTTTCCCAGTTGACACTGTCACATGGGACCAGTTTCAGCAGGCATTTCATACTGCACACGTTTCAGCAGGAGCTATGGCCATGAAGAAGCGTGAGTTTCGCAACTTGCGCCAAGGAGGAAGGACAGTTGGCCAGTATGTGGAGGAATTTAGTAAGCTAGCACGTTATGCCCCAGATGACGTCGCTACGGATGCAGCTAAGCAGGAGAAGTTTTTGGAAGGACTGAATGATGAGTTGAGCATGCAGTTGATGGTAGCAACCTTCAACAACTACCAGGAGTTGGTAGATCGTGCTCTTATGATTGAAGGGAAGCAGCAGCAAATTGAGAATCGCAAGAGGAAGTATGGACAAGGAAAGTACAATTCAGGAGCTCAGCAGACGCCACGTTTTACCCCTAGACCGGGAGGACATTTTCAACTTACTCATGGAGGAGGTAGCTCGCACAATCACAATGGCACCAAGAATGGTAATGGCAACGGAGGAAGCAACGGCCAGAACCGCACCAACCCCTCAACCCCAACCAAGAAGGACCTGAGCCAAGTCACTTGTTTTAAGTGTTCGAAGACCGAACATTATGCAAATGAATGTCCTGAATTACAAAATGGAAATAGCAATGGAAGTTCTGGGAAGAAGCCGAACCCTTTCAACAGGGGACAGGTGAACCACGTTAGCGTGGAGGAGGTTGAAGCTCAGCCCGATGCAGTAATAGGTAAGTTTTTGGTTAAGTCATTTACTGCACTCGTTCTTTTTGATACTGGTGCATCGCATTCATACATCTCAAGGGGATTTGTTGATAAGTATAACCTACCAACCCAAGCCCTTAGGTCACCCATGTTAGTAACCTCGCCTGGAGCAGAATATATGGCTAGTCTATGGTGTGATCGGTTACCATTAAGGATTGGTAACTATGTTTTTCCCTCAGACCTAATAGTATTGGAATCTCAAGGATTGGATGTGATATTAGGCATGGATTGGTTATCAAAGTATGAAGGGAATATTGAGTGTGCTAGTAAGTCAATTTTTCTTACCACCCCAGAAGGGAGAAGGATCAAGTATGTATCCCGGCATGTGCCAAAGAGGACTCAAGTAAATTGCCTAACAGGAGTTGTGCAGGAGGAAGTACCGGTGGTAAGGGATTTTCTTGATGTATTTCCAGAGTTGCCAGGCATGCCACCAGATAGAGATATTGAGTTTTTGATTGAGCTATTGCCAGGCACAGGGCCAATATCAAAGAGACCATATAGGATGCCAGCAAAGGATTTGGTGGAAATTAAGAAGCAGATTAAGGAGTTACTGATAAAGGATATATTCGGCCAAGTTCTTCACCTTGGGGATCACCAGTACTTCTCGTGGAGAAGAAAGATGGATCGTTAAGGATGGTTGTTGATTATCGAGGATTGAATGAAGTAACGATCAATAACAAGTACCTACTACCAATGATCAATGATCTGTTTGATCGATTGCAAGGAGCTAAGGTATTTTCCAAGATCGATCTGCGATCAGGATACCACCAGTTGAAGATTCGAGAACAGGATATTCCGAAGACAGCTTTTACCACCAGGTATGGGCTGTATGAGTATACCGTTATGTCATTTGGTCTGACTAACGCACCTGCCTATTTTATGAACATGATGAACAAAGTGTTTATGGAGTTTTTGGATAAGTTCGTCGTAGTGTTCATTGATGATATCCTGGTTTATTCGAAGAACGAAGAGGAGCATAAGGAGCATTTGCGTTTGGTACTTGGAAATCTCAGAGAACATCAATTATATGCCAAATTCAGCAAATGTGAGTTTTGGTTGAAGGAAGTAGGATTCCTCGGACACGTTATATCAGGAGAAGGTATAGCAGTAGATCCCGCTAAAGTTAAAACTGTGACCAAGTGGGAAGCCCCAACAACAGTTGGAGAGATCCGGAGTTTTCTTGGACTCGCAGGATACTACCGGAGATTTATTGAGAATTTCTCAAAGATTGCGAAGCCTATGACTGAGTTGTTGAAGAAAGATACCAAGTTCACATGGACAGAGGAATGTGAGGCTAGTTTCCAGGAATTGAAGAAACGTTTGGTTACCTCACCAGTGTTGATTTTGCCAGACCATACCAAGGATTATGAGGTGTATTGTGATGCTTCACGTCGAGGACTTGGAGCAGTGCTTATGCAGGAAGGGAGAGTTGTTTCATATGCCTCAAGACAACTGAAGCCTCATGAGTTGAATTATGCCACGCATGATTTGGAGTTAGCAGCCATAGTACATGCCTTGAAAACATGGAGACATTTCCTCATTGGAAATCATTGTGAGGTGTACACGGATCATAAGAGTTTGAAGTACATTTTCACACAGAAGGAGTTGAATCTCAGACAAAGGAGATGGTTGGAGCTCATCAAGGATTATGATATGAAATTGCATTATCATCCTGGAAAGGCTAATGTAGTAGCTGACGCATTAAGCCGTAAGAGCCATGTCAATACATTAATGACAGGAGAAATACCCAAGAAGTTAGCAGAAAATCTTCGTGAACTATGTTTGGAAATAGTTCCGAGAGGCTATGTAGCAGCATTGGAGATTCAGTCAACTTTGATGGATAGAATCAGAGAAGCTCAGAAAGCTGACAAAGAGATTGTCGCTATAAAGGAGAAACTGAGCAAAGGAAAAGCTAAAGGATTTCGTGAGGATGAGCACGACACCTTATGGTTTGAAGACCGCGTTTATGTGCCCAATGACCCGGAGATCGGGAAGTTGATTTTGCAAGAGGCACACGACTCACCGTATTCAATTCACCTAGGAAATACGAAGATATATCTGGACTTGAAGGATATTTTCTGGTGGACCGGAATGAAGAAGGATATTGCGGAGTGTGTAGCAGTTTGTGATGTATGTCAGAGAGTAAAGGCAGAGCATCAGAAGCCAGCGGGATTGTTACAACCATTGCCGATACCCGAATGGAAGTGGGATAAGCTAGGCATGGATTTTATCACGGGATTGCCCAGGACTCGTTCAGGCTATGACTCGATTTGGGTTGTAGTTGATCGATTGACAAAAGTAGGTCATTTCATCCCAGCAAAGACCACTTACACCAGTGCTAAGTTGGCAAAGATATACATGACCAGGATCATATGTTTGCATGGAGTTCCAAGGAGTATCATATCAGATAGAGGAACCCAGTTTACCTCAAAGTTCTGGAAGCAGTTGGATGAAACTTTGGGAACCAGGCTAGAATTCAGTACAACTTTTCAACCACAAACAGATGGACAGACCGAGAGAGTCAATCAGATTTTGGAGGATATGCTGAGAGCTTGTGCGCTAGATTACGGATCTAGTTGGGACGATAATTTGCCATATGCAGAGTTCTCTTACAACAACAGTTACCAAACCAGTTTAAAGATGGCCCCTTTCGAAGCCTTGTACGGAAGGAGGTGCAGGACACCGTTGTCATGGGACGAAGTTGGAGACCGCCAGTTGTTTGGACCTGACTTGATTAAGGAGTCTGAACAGAAGGTGAAGCTGATTCGCGATAGGATCAAGGTAGCCCAGTCGAGACAGAAAAGTTATGCAAATTCTAAATGCAAGGAGACAGTTTACGAAGTTGGGGATAGAGCTTATCTTCGAGTATCTCCACTTCGAGGAACAAAGCATTTTGGATTTAAAGGGAAGTTAGCACCATGATTTGTAGGACCATATCGAGTTTTGGAGCGTACGGGAGAAGTGGCCTACAAGTTGGAATTGCCCGAAGGATTGTTAGGAGTACATGATATGTTCCACGTTTCTCAGTTAAAGAAATGTCACGCGGAGATGGCTGACATACCATTGAGAGACACAGTGCCTTTGGAAACTATTCAGTTGGATACGATTTGACCTACGAGGAGAAACCAGTTAAGATTCTCGAGTTTGCCAGCCGAGTTACTCGCAGCAAGGTTATCAAGTTTTGCAAAGTTCAGTGGAGCCACCACACGGAGGATGAAGCCACCTGGGAGCAAGAGGAAGATTTGCTCAAAGACCACCCTCACCTATTTTCTAGCCAACCCGAATCTCGAGGGCGAGATTCATCTTAAGGGGGGTAGGTTTGTAACATCCCAAATTTTCAATTTGGAATGTTATACATTAGATCATCATGCATATCATATTTTATTTTGCTTTTTGGTTGATCCTAGAAATTCTACGCAACTCAATGACCCACGGAGAGAGTTGGGGATTTTGTTATTTTCATATTTGAGTTTTCTCAAATTTTGAGAATAGGATCATTTGATTTTTTTATTTTATCATCAATTATTTCTATTACAAAAATGTGAGAGAGGGAATAAAATGACTTTCCCAAAATAAAGAAATATTGAGGATTTAATAAAAAATCAAATAATATTTTATTTCGGAGTTTTTCGGTGTTTTATTTGAATTGAGGAAAAATGTGCGTTTTTCAAAATTGCATTTAGGGCCCAAATAAATGTTCACCTTGTGCAGCTTGATTTTAGAAGCCCGTGAAAATTTATTTCGGAATTTTTGGAGTCCGTTTAGTATTTCTTTTTATTTCTCGTACGAGCGGAATAATTAAAAAAACAAACCGACTTCGGGCCGTACACGAGCGGGACACCGCCCGGGGCAGCCTTTAAATAGCGCCGCCCCGAGCCGCCCCAGCCCATCAGCCCCGCCTCGATCAGCGCGCGCCGCCAGAGCTGGCGCCGCCGCCGCCGACGATCCCGCCGCCCGAGGTTCGTCGCGCCTCGTTTTCCCTGCATAAAAAAAGAGAAAAAAAAATCGGCGTTCGTCGTTTTTCTTTTTCTCAGATTAAATCCACGATTTTTCTGATCGCAATTCCTGATCCGATTTTCGTTTTAGTTTAACTTTTCGCTCGTTTATCGGAATCAGGCGATTCAAGCGCCTAGGGATTTGTATCGAAACCCTCTATCCAAATAACCAACTTAAACAAGGTTTTGCTATTGTAGAATTTGCCCTAGATCCAGATTACTAGAACGAAGTTGTTTTCTTTCGCAGTTTGACTTTCTTTGCTTCGTTCGATTTGATTCTTTTTGCCAACCGAAGTTCTTAAGTTGAACCTTCTGGTTAGATCTCTTATTTGAGTTTTACCTATGCATTAGATGAGTACTTATTGTATGCTTGTTTGTTTGTCTGCGATAGAATACCCGGAGTGCGCCGCCTGTTACTTTGAATCGTTAGGTTTCGCAGATCATCAGTAAGGCAAGTAACACTTTGATAATACTTTTTCTACTACCCAGTTTTATTGCATTAGATCAATCCTCACACATTGCATGATTAGGATCTAAATAAATTGTGGGATGGGAAGTAGATGAGGTAGTACCTATTACCTATTATTATCAAACCTTTGGGAGTTACTTCTACGTCTGCTTATTATGCCATGCTATGCTAGTAGACGTGGATTGGGTGAGTGAAATCCATGACAGATGTGAGATTGTTAACTAATGGTTTATCTAAGGTGGCAACTTAAACACACATCTGGGTGGATTGAGGCACCTGGGTATTCCAGGACTTGCCTGTTTTCTTTTGGACCGCCACCCAGGCTCAAAGGGATCATGAGATTATTCATACTAGAAACTTCCGTGTGCAGCCACAGCTATTATGGGCTCTAGCATAGTTGACTAAGTCGTGCGAACTCTTACAATGGTAGACTAGCAGATGTAGGGGATGTAGGTGGTACGGTCTACCCGATCGTAAGGTGCTAGCGCTTCTGAAAGACTATGTCTCAGTCATCCGTCTTCTCAAACACCATGAAGTGCGAGAAACAAACGGAGGCGATCGAGTCTTGTGGGGAAAAGTGCGCAAACCTCTGCAGATTGTAATAAACTAATCATGGTTAGCCGTGTCGCCGGTTATGGACATCTTGAGTATCTAGTACTTGGATTTTCATGTGAATCTCAACATGTTACTCTAAATTAATTTTGTTGGGTTATGTTTAATGATGATGCTTAATTGGGATAGAGAATGCTGTCAACCATTCTCAATGTTTAACAACCACCATGATAGTAATTAAATTTTATTGCTTTGTAGTAGGGAAAAATTGGATTTACGCAAAACTGTAACCATAGAGCTTTCCACCAGCCAAATATGCATATAGTATAGCTGTTTCATTCCATTACTCTCTATGTGTTACCTTGCCAGCATATTCCATGTGCTGACCCGTTTCGGGCTGCAACGTTAATGTTGCAGACTTTTCAGACGACGATTAAGGAGTTTTTAGGTCATGGTTCTATACTCAGTGATGCCGTTGGAGTTGATGGACTCACTTATCTTCCAAGCCTTCCGCTGTTATCATTATTAGATGGCCTTAAGCCATATTTATTGTAACAAGTTCTCTTTTGAGACACTCGATGTAATAAGTGTGTGATTGCTACTCTGCTATAAATCCTCCGAGTACTATGTGGTGTCAGCATTACTGATCCAGGGGTGACACCGGAGCACAAAGATCAGACTGTTTGAGGCCTGGTCGCTAAAATCACCAAAGACGTGGGCCTGAGTAGTAACCGCGCCGTCGAACAGGTAAGGCATCTTCCGGCCGAACCTACTATCTCTCCTTTGTTATGAAATTATTTCTGAGAGTTCGCTTTTTGACCAGGACTGGCTAACAAAGGAGAAGTTGATTCGGTGTTCGGCCCCCCTCCCTGAGGGTTTGGAAAATCCGGTATTGGAAAAGATGCTCCAGACCGCACCTTGCCCGGAGCCCTTGAAGGAAGATACTGTGGAGGATAATGCGGGCGGACGCGGGCCCCCCATGCTGCCCATTTTAGCCGAAGGAGCGAGCGTCTCCATGAAGAAAGACGGCCAGAAGAGGAAAAGGACTGCGCCCGGGGATTCGGAAGCCGAAGCTTCCAAACGGGAGAAGAAGTCTCCTATAGAGGGTCCTACCTTGGGGGACGCCGTTGCCGCACAAAGTCCGTGGGGGGATCAATTCGCCCGCGAGTCGTAAGTGACCCGAAATACTTTAATAGTATAGATATGCCATCTTTTTCTTCTGAGAAGATAACCACCGCATATATTTTTGCAGTTCGGGCCTTAGCCCCTCTCAAATGAGCTCGTCCTCGGGGGATCTTCTTCCAGAGATGATGGAGAGCGAAACGCCTCCTCCGGACTGCTCCGCTCCGGAAGTGGGCGACCCTGAAGTGTCATCACGGAGGGCCTCTCCGAGTCCGGTGAGGCCAGAAGATAATCCCATTGACCCCCGAAGCTCCCAGTGTCCGGCTCCCGAAGAGAGTAGACAAAAGAGTCCGGCACCGTCTAGTGTGCGATCGGATGTTTTGAGGGAGTTGGTGGGGCGAGCGGCCATCTCAGATGAACACCGTTGCTGATGAATATGGTGATGGAGAGAATATCGTCCACCGAAAGCGGATTGCATGAAGCTTTTATGAGTCTACTGACAGGCTTTGAGGTACGTAAAAGAATGTATGATAGTCCTGCACATGCTAGGTGTGCCCTGTGTAGACAATAGCCCCTGAGACTCTGGTTGTCGTCGGAAACGATGACGAACAGAGGATCATATTCCCAGGTAATAACCATACTGCCTCTATGTGCAGGTGATGGAAGCTCCGGTGTCTAGCCGGACTAGCGAGTTTGCCCATTTAGAACGGCAGTTGGATGCGGTAGACGCCGACATCGAGCTTGTTAACAAAAGGCTTGACGAGGCACATGGTAAGTGTCATTATCTGGTAAACGCCACATAGGAAGAGCAGCATGATGCCAGTATCTTTAATATTTTGTGACTGCAGATGGAGCTGCCACTGTTGAAGCCTTGCGGGCAGAACTTGCCCGAGCCAAGGAACAAGCGAGGTTGGGTAATGCGGCTGCTTTGAAGGCGGCCGAAGATTTGCAAGCCGAGAAGGCCGCACATGGCGAGAGCCGAGACAAGATGGCCAAGATGGCCATAGAATTAAAAGCCGCCGTTGACCGTTGCCGGGTTCTTGAAAAGGAAAACCAGGCGAAGGCATCGGACCTTGAGAAGGCTGCTGCGACGAGAAAAGACCTTTGCTCTGCTATGAGGGCAAGGAAGGAGGAGCTGCGGGAAGCCGGGGATATTGTAGCTGGGAAATACTTTATGTTGCGGAGGAAGTTCGGAGATCCACGGTATGCCCCTCTGGATCGGCTGTGGAGTTCGGAGGATGTGTATATGGATTTGGCGGCGAGCGCTGCCGATGCGGCCAAGTACTTCCAGGGTCAGACGGACCGTGAAGTAGACTAGCTATTTTGGAGAAAATTCCATTCTCCCGAGCGTCCGCTTTCATTGACTGACCAATTAGCCGAATGGGCCGAACTAAATAGGTTGTCCGGACTCTCCATGAGGTCTATTGTGGGTCAGCTATGGCCGGAAGGGTCAAAACCAAACAGCTATTTCAGCTTGGTGCAGCAGTTCCTTGACGTGGTGCCGCGCATTGATGCGATGAAGAGGTCAGCATGCATAGAGGGCGCACGGATGGCCTTTGCCCGTGTTAAGGCATACTGGGCGGAGATGGATGCTACCAATGTTGCAGCGCGGGATTCGGCCATAGGTCGAAGGGCTGCTGAGCACTACTTTGAAGAAGTTCTTGAGGGTGCCCGTTTGATAGAGACCCAGTGCTCAAAAAATATTATGTTTGAGTGATATGTAATCTCACTGTAAGCGAGATGCTTTTATAAATTTTTATAAGGCTATTTTTATACTTTTGCCTGAAAGTAATATGATGCCTCCTGGGCGTCCGTTTATGTATACATGTGTATAACCTGAAAGATTGCAGTCGTCAGCTTCAACCCCCACGCATATAATGCGGAGGTGCTCGCAAAAACACACGTTCGCACTTAACCCAACGTCTTGGTCCTATTAAGGAGGTGATAGCGGAGCGAGCGAGGCAACCGGACTATAATGCTTTAACACTTTCACTTAGCCATAGGAGTTTGACAGTGGGGCTACTAGATAGCCCCTGGTGGCTCCGCACTCTCCTGATCCCGGGGTACGTACATGCCTAGCCGGAAAACGGCCCTTCGTTAAGGCGGAGGAATTATAACATTCCCATAGGTCATCGAGTGGTTGACCAGTCTCACGCTATATCATGACAGTCAGTTTTCGGCTTTCTCTACTGAGGTGCTCGTCCGGATGAACCAGGGCACAATCGCAGTAGTTCTCCTAGTGCTATCTTAGCCGGTAAAGCGGAACATAAGGCACCAAAACACAGGAGCCGGGCAAACCCAACATTTGACCAAAGACCATGATTCGGAGCTGATGCATATAGGGCCAAACTCGCGACACCGAACACTCCCTAAGGTATTCGGTCTTTGTGGTATAAACCGAGCCTAAATAATGGCCTTTGTAAGAAGCCCCTTGTGTCCAGGTACGTGCATTGTTCTGGCGTGGCCACATGCCAAGACGTCAGCATCCTTCTCAACAGGGGATATGTATCAACAAGAGATAGTAAAAAAGGTTTACACAGGGTCTTAATCTAAAAAGAATCCTTGGAGCGGGTCCTTGCTGCACGTCTGCGCCTGTGTCTCCGTTGTGCCGTATCCTGGACGGGTGTAGCATGATGATCATCTATAAAAGAGAGGAAATTAAGTGAAAAAGTTATCGTGCAAAAAGATAGTTTTTAAAGAAACCATGTATAATTGAAGATGGTAAGAAATTGCCACTTGTGTGCGCGCGTTGAGCCCCTTGTATTGAAAAATAGGGGCGTGACCACTTATTCGGTATAAATAGCAGCGCCGGCCTTGATTAGTTGTGTCTGAGGTCTTGACGACCTATTTGGATGCTTTCACTGGTCCGGGCGCGCAGAGATCGCTTGATATTTCCGTGCACTGTAATTATGCCACGTGGACCGGGCATCTTGAGTGTGAGGGAGGCATAGTGTGGTATTGCATTAAAGTGAGCGAAAGCTTCGCGTCCGAGCAGTGCTTGATAGTCACTTTGAAACGGAGCGATGTGGAAAGTTAAATGCTCGCGACGGAAGTTATCGGGGGAGCCGAATATAACTTGTAGTAAGAGGGAGCCCGTACAACGAGCCCCTGGGCCTGGCGTTACTCCTTTAAAGGTAGTATTGCTATGGCGAATTTGTGTTGGGTCTAACCCCATCCCGCGGATTGTATCCTGATATATTAGGTTTAGGCTACTGTTGCCGTCCATCAAGACTCGTGTGAAGTGATATCCGCCAATTACTGGGCCTAATACCAGGGCAGCCCATCCTGCGTGTTGGATACTTGCTGAATAATCGCGATGGTCGAAAGTGATCGGTTGAGACGACCAGTGGCAGGACTTCGCGGTGACAGGCACTTGGGTATATTTTCCTGGGAGTGCCGCGTTGTTTTTTCCCTTGATCACGTGTAACACGTTTACTATTTTGACTTCTGGTGGAAATTTCTTTTGTTCCCCTGTGTCTTGCTTGGGGGGCTCGTCCTCGTCTTCACTTGGTGTATCCTCCCCCTTGTGTACGGTGTTGAGCTTGCCGGACTGCTTGAAGACCCAACATTCTCTGTGGGTATGATTAGCGGGTTTACCAGGGGTACTATGGATCTGGCATACTTGGTCCAGAATTTTGTTGAGGCTGGACAGTTAATCCCTGGTTCCTTTAGGGGGCGGCTTTTGACTTGGCCGAGAGCTTTTGAATCCGGCATTTACTGCCATGCCCTTCGTGATGTCTTCTTTAATCCGGCATTTGTTATTGCTGTTGCACCGTGATTTCCCGTTTCAATCTCTATCTTCAGATGTACTGGGGTCGCTGGTGCTGCATCTGGCTAGCCAGCTGTCCTCACCCGCGCAAAAGCGGGTCATGAGGTTTGTTAATGCGGCCATCGTTCTCGGCTTATTTTGGCCGAGGTGTCTGGCGAGCCATTCGTCACGGACGCTATGCTTGAAAGCTGCCAAGGCTTCGGCGTCCGGACAGTCGACAATCTGGTTCTTTTTAGTAAGAAACCTGTTCCAAAGCTTTCGGGCTGACTCTCCGGGCTATTGAGTTATATGACTCAAATCGTTCGCATCCGGAGGTCGGACATAAGTCCCTTGAAAATTTGCCCGAAAGGCGTCTTCGAGCTCTTCCCAACTTCCAATGGAGCTTTCGGGAGGCCTTTGAGCCAGTGACGAGCTGGCCCTTTGAGCTTGAGGGGTAAGTACTTGATGGCGTGGAGATCATCTCCTCGAGCCATATGGATGTGAAGGATGTAGTCCTCAATCCAAACCCCAGGGTTTGTTGTTCCGTCATATGCCTCTATGTTTACGGGCTTGAATCCCTCTGGAAATTCATGGTCCAGCACCTTGTCGGTGAAACATAGGGGGTGTGCGGCACCTCTGTAGCTGGGTGTACCGTGTTGTTCGGATGTTTGTTCTGTTGCATTGTATGCTGGGGCACACTTGCGTGGTCCATAGATGGATCTTGTTGCGCCGTCCTTTGGGTGTGAGCCCTCGCATGGGTCGCGTATTGTATTGTGAGCGGCGTTGTATGCCGCTCTGTGTTGGTAGAGGGGTCGTCTATTTGACCTGGTGGCTGCCTTGATGTTTGGTTGTGGGGTGTCTGAGGCCTCCTCATCGAATTCGGGTAGCAGCTTCCGCTTTGGGTAGCTCTTGGAGGGGCGATTGTCACCGTACTTCGCTGCTGTGTTGAGTATTTTGCTCCATCTGAAGTGGAGTGTGTCTTGCGCAGCCTTGAGCCTTTGCTTCTGCTTCTTCAGACTCCTCGCAGTGACAACAAGCCTTTTACAGGCAGTCTGCTGCTCCAGGTGCTTGTCCGGCGTTACGTCGTTCAGACCATTATGCTTGATAGGATTTGTTTGTTCGGTTTGATTATCCGGATTGCCGTTGTCCAGCAGCGGTTCACTCTGCTCCAGCGCTGGGTCTGTGTGATCGCTATTTCTGTCGAGGCGGGATTTGGGGCGGCGCTTGCGTCGCCGCTTTGACTGCTTTTCAAGGGAACAAGCCTTCGGTGCGTCCTTCCGCTCCTCGTCGTCATCTTTTGGTGCGTCCACCATGTATACGTCATGTGACGAGGTGGCGTTTCAGGGCCCAATAGGCGCTGGTTCTTCATCATCTCCTTCATCGGCGTCCATACCGTCGATGTCTTCGGAGTCGAAGTCGAGCATGTCGGTTAAATCGTCGATAGTGGCTACAAACTGGGTGGTGGGCGGGCTTTGAATTTCTTCATCGTCCGTATCTCATCCTTGCTGACCGCAGTCCGGCCAGGGCTCTCCTGATAAAGAGAGAGACTTTAGTGATTTCATAATATCGCCGAAGGGCGAGTGCTGAAAGATGTCCGCGGTAGTAAACTCCATGATTGGCGCCCAATTGGATCCGATCGGCAGGGGAGCGGAGGGTTCGGAGTTCGGAGAGGAGTCCGGCTCCTTGGAGTCACGAGTCTCGCAGAGTGCGGGGCTGGTGTTCGGCTCGATCGCCGTTGGGATCGCAGCCCCCGAGGCGGCGTCCAACCACCCATCCTTGATCGGTGCAGTTGGCTCCGAATTAAGGGTCGAAGCCGATGCGGGTGCGGCCTCCAGGGCACTGTTCGGCGGCAGAGCTAGATCATGCTCGTCTTGACAGTGTGGCGCGCTCGGCAGTGGCTCGAATCCGTCGAAGATCAAGTCCCCGCGGATGTCAGCCGTGTAGTTTAAGCTTCCAAATCTGACCTGACGGCCAGGGGCGTAGCTTTCGATCTGCTCTAGATCGCCAAGTGAATTGGCTCGCAGTGCGAAGCCACCGAAGACGAAGATCTGTCCGGGGAGGAAGGTTTCACCCTGGACTGCATCGCTATTGATGATCGTTGGAGCCATCGGGCCTGACGGCGATGACACAGAGGAACTCTCAATGAAAGCACCAATGTCGGTGTCAAAACCGGCGGATCTCGGGTAGGGGGTCCCAAACTGTGCGTCTAGGCCGGATGGTAACAGGAGGCAAGGGACACGAAGTTTTACCCAGGTTCGGGCCCTCTCGATGGAGGTAAAACCCTACGTCCTCCTTGATTAATATTGATGATATTGGTAGTACAAGAGTAGATCTCCCACGAGATCGGAGAGGCTAAACCCTAGAAGCTAGCCTATGGTATGATTGTTGTGTATGAATATGTTGTCCTACGGACTAAAACCCTCCGATTTATATAGACACCGGATAGGGTTAGGGTTACATAGAGTTGGTTACAATGGTAGGAGATCTACATATCTGTATCGCCAAGCTTACCTTCCACGCCAAGGAAAGTCCCTTCCGGACACGGGACGAAGTCTTCAATCTTGTATCTTCATAGTCCAGGAGTCCGGTTGAAGGTATAGTCTGGCCATCCGGACACCCCCTAATCCAGGACTCCCTCAGGTACCATAATCCAAGTGTTGGTGTGTGAGCTAGATATCGAAGAATATGCTTCACAGCCTTATGGTGTGATTCCTTTAGTGTAGCTTGAAATCGGGCACACATGCAAACACTAAGCATTATATCTGGCCTAAATGCACATAAGTATAAAAAAGAACCTATCATGGAGCGGTATACCTTATGATCGAAGTCAATACCATTTTCATCAGTGCACAGATGGCCATTTGTGGGCATAGGAATTTTGATGCCTTTGCAATCTTGCATGCCGAATTTCCTCAGTACATCCTTGAGATATTTCTCCTGAGATATGAATATGCCATTGTGTTGTTGACGAATTTGAAGACCTAAGAAGAATTTCAACTCTCCCATCCTAGACATTTGATATTCTTCACTCATCATATAGGCAAATTCATCACTATAACGTTGGTCAGTACAGCCAAAGATAATATCATCAACATATATTTGGCACACAAACAATTCACCATCATAAGATTTAGTGAAAAGAGTAGGGTCGAGTGAACCGGGTTTGAAGCCTTTCTTCATGAGAAGTTCTTCAAGGTATCATACCAAGCCCGTGGGGCCTGCTTGAGGCCATAGAGGGCCTTGTTGAGTCTGAAGACTTTGTCAGGATTCTTCAGATCTTCAAAACCTGGGGGTTGAGCAACATATACTTCTTCCTCAAGCTTACCATTGAGGAATGCACTTTTCACATCTATTTGATATAAAGTGATATCATGATGGTTAGCATAAGCAAGTAATATGCGAATAGCCTCAAGTCTAGCAATAGGTGCAAAAGTTAGATTGAAATCAATTCCTTCAACCTGTGTGTAGCCTTGAGCTACAAGCCATGCCTTATTCCTCACCACAAGGCCATTTTCATCTTGCTTGTTGCGGTAGATCCACTTTGTGCTGATGATATTGTGCTTGCGAGGATTTGGGCATTTGACCAGTTCCCAGACATTGTTGAGCTCGAACTGATGTAATTCTTCTTGCATGGCCTGAATCCACTCAGGCTCCAGAAATGCTTCATCTACCTTAGTGGGCTCTGTAATAGAGACAAAAGCATACTGCCCACAAAAGTTAGACAAATGTGAAGCTTTTGAGCGTGTGAGAGGACCTGGCGCTTTGATGTCATTGATGATCTTTTCAACTTGCACTTCTTTTGCAATGCGAGGATGAGCTGGTTGTCGTTGAAGAGTTTGATCAGCGTTTTCTTCAGCACCATTTTCTTCAGCATTTTCTTCAGGTGCATTAGCTCGACGTTCTTCATGTTCTGGAATGAATTCTTCAGCAGATTCTTCAGTAGGAATGACATCCTCAGTAGCCTTGAACTTGATAGTTTCCTTAGGTGCAGGTTCATCTATCACAGTAGGTAGGTGCTCTCTTTGCGAGCCATTAGTTTCATCGAACCGCACATCTACAGTTTCAACAACTTTGTGAAGAACGTTGTTGAAGACTCTGTAGGTGTGCGAGTCCTTTCCTAACCAAGCATAAAACCTTCATGTGCTTTCGGTGCAAATTTTGAGTTGTGATGAGGATCTCTAATCCAACATTTAGCACCGAAGACTTTGAAATAACTTACATTGGGTTTCTTATCAGTGAGGAGTTCATAGGCAGTCTTTTTGAAGAATTTGTGAAGATATACTCTATTGATGATGTGGCACGCAGTATCAATTGCCTCAATCCAGAAATGATGAGGCGTTTTGTATTCATCAAGCATAGTGCGAGCCATCTCAGCAAGAGTCCTGTTCTTGCGCTCCACGACGCCATTCTGCTGAGGAGTGTAGGGAGCAGATAACTCATGAGTAATACCAAGTTCATCAAGATAGTCATCGAGACCAGAATTCTTGAACTCGGTGCCATTGTCACTTCTGATGTGCTTGATCTTCACACCAAAGTTGGTTGAAGCCCTCGAGGAAAATCGTTTGAAGACTTCCTGCACTTCATGTTTGTAAGTAACAAGGTGTACCCATGTATAGCGAGAATAATCATCAACAATAACAAAGCCATATTGAGATGCTTCATTTGAAATAGCAGAATAATGATTAGGACCCAAGAGATCCATGTGAAGCAATTCAAACGGGCGAGTGGTGGTCATGATAGTCTCTGTTGGATGCTTGGCCTTCGTCATCTTCCCAGCTTCACAGGCTCCGCATAGGTGATCCTTGAGGAATTTGACATTCTCGATGCCAATGACATGCTTCTTCTTCACAAGCGTGTGCAAATTCCTCATGCCTGCATGACCAAGTCGTCGATGCCAGAGCCAGCCTTCTGAAGCTTTTGCAAGTAAGCACACGGCTGGTTGTGGTCCTGTAGAGAAATCAACAATATACAGATCTCCTCTCCTAAAGCCTTCAAAGACATTGGAATTGTCAGCTTCCATAACCACAACACAACGGTACTTGCCAAAGACAACAACCATATCAAGATCACAAAGCATTGAGACATACATAAGGTTGTATCCTAAGGACTCAACAAGCATGACTTTGTCCATGTGTTGATCCTTTGTAATCGCAACCTTACCTAGACCCAATACCTGACTTTTGCCTTTGTCAGCAAAAATGATATGCTTCAGATGCAACGGAGATAATGGAGCATCCATCAATAGATTCTTGTCCCCAGTCATGTGGTTTGTACATCCACTATCAAGGACCCACTCAGTGGCTTTGGGTTGATCATCCTGCAGATGAATTAGTGCAGCTTACAAACTCATATACTTCATCAGTGAAGAATATGACATCAATTCATCAGATCAATTTCATCAAGTAAAAGAACTGATAAAGCAATATGAGGATGTGAGAAATGAAAGTTCATTTCTTCATGATTAGCCTGCGTCCTATCAGGCATGCTCAGTCCTCCAGCAAATTCTTTAGACGATTACATGCGTCTGGAGACCTGACCCTGCAGAAGAGATTAGTTCTTTTTCTTCACCACCCACATCTGAAGGGGTGGCAAAGAGTTCATCATTCTGCGAGCTCCATACGAAAAGGATGGCATAGAAGCCAGTCCATTTCGTCTCACATAAGAGGGGTTAGAGTAAGCATAAGAGTATGCAAAGAAATTCTTCGAGGACTTATGGACATAATGATTTGAAGAATAATGCACATATCCATAATCCTTAGATCTTCCCTGCGAAACATATGGGTTAGCACGATGATGTTCATATGAGGACTCTGCTCCATATGAAGAATTTGGTCCATATGAAGAATTTGATCTGGGGTTCCTATTCTTCACAGGTGGCGTCATGATGACATTCACCTGAAGATTTTCAAGGCATCTTTTGGGAACCCATATTTTCTTCATAGGGGAGTCGTTCCTACAGTTAGTGCCAACATATCTAGAAAATACTTCACCATTCTGATTTTTGAATAGCTTATAGTTGGAGTCAATTGACTCATCATCAGAATGAGGAGATTCACATGCAAATCCAGATAAGTTAGATGGATCAACTGGAGGTCCCTTTGCAGCAACCCATGTAGTTTTGGGGTACTGCTCAGGATTCCAATATGTACCATCAGCATTGAGTTTCCTCTCAAAGGCGATACCCTCTTTCCTAGGGTTCCTGTTGAGGATCTGCTTTTTAAGCACATCACAAAGAGCCTGATGCCCTTTGAGGCTTTTGTACATGCCTATTGTGTACAATTCCTTCAGCCCTGCATCGTCAGTGATACTAGCAATGTCCTCAGATGAGGAATTAGTGATAGCAGAGGCATGTGAAGAATTTGAAATATTAGCAGCATTTGAACATTCAGGTGAAGAATTAGCAGATTCACGTTCAATGCACTTCAAGCATGGAGGAACAAATTCTTCCTGAGTAGCGCTGATTTGTTGAGCAAGTAATGAATCGCGCTCCTTCTGAAGATCTTCAGAACTCACTCTTAGCTTCTCAAGGTCTTGCTTTCTTTGAAGAAATTCATAAGAAAGCTTCTCATGATCCAATAAGAGAGTGTTATGATGACTTTGAAGTTTGTCAAGCTTGGACTGAAGTGTCTGAAGATTTTCAGTTAAAGTTTCAGTGCGATCCATTTCTTCACCTAACATATCATCACTTTTATTTAGCATGTTTTGAACCTTTTCTAAAGCCCTTTGTTGTTTTATAGAAATCTTAGCAAGTTTAGAATAGCTGGGCTTAAGGTTTTCATCAGATTCATTCTCACTTGATTCAGAGGAGGTATATTTGAGTACCTTGGCACCCTTTGCCATGAAGCAATAGGTGGGAGCGTAGTCATTATCGCTTTCATCATCCTTGTTGGTGAGGTCATTTTCTTCAGTGTTGAAGATAGACTTGCTGATGAATGCAATAGCGAGAGCTAGGCTTGCCACTCCGGATTCGGACTCCTCAGATGACTCCTCTTCCTCATTTTCTTCAGATTCAGCCTCAGAGTCCATTTCCTTGCCAATGAATGCCCTAGCCTTCTTGGAGCTGCTCTTCTTGTGATATGAAGACTTTGAGGATTTTGATGATGAAGATTTTGTGCATTTCTTCTTTTTCTTCGCATCATCAGAACTGTAATCCTTGTATTTCTTCTTCTTTGATTCCTTTTCCCACTGAGGACAATCTTGAATGAAATGTCCAGGTTTCTTGCACTTGTGACAGAGCCTCTTCTTGTAGTCACTGGGTGAGGAATCATTGTTCCTTGAGGATCTGCCAAGGCGACCACATCTTGAGAACTTTTGAAACTTCTTCACGAGCAGAGCCAGATCATGGCTCAGTTCTTCAGGATCACCAAGGCTGCTACCAGAGTCTTCATCTTCGGACTCAGATACTGCCTTGGCCTTCAATGCACGTGTTCTGCCATAGCTTGAACCATAGAGATCTCTCTTTTCAGCAAGTTGGAACTCATGAGTATTTAGCCTCTCGAGAATATCAGCGGGATCAAGTGATTTGTAATCAGCACGTTCTTGTATCATCAATGCCAGAGTGTCAAATGAGGAATCAAGCGATCTCAACAATTTCTTCACCACCTCATGGTCGGTGATGTCAGTGGCACCAAGTGCTTGAAGCTCATTTGAGATGTCAGTGAGGCGATTGAAGGTTTGTTGAACATTTTCATTGTCGAGTCTTTTGAAACGGTTGAAGAGATTGCGAAGAACATCAACTCGAGAGTCACGCTGAGTTGAGACTCCTTCATTCACTTTGGACAACCTGTCCCAGATAAGCTTCGCTGT
Source organism: Triticum dicoccoides (assembly GCF_002162155.2). Lineage (NCBI taxonomy): Eukaryota > Viridiplantae > Streptophyta > Magnoliopsida > Poales > Poaceae > Triticum > Triticum dicoccoides. Next base: position 129,284,163 of record NC_041388.1, on the reverse strand, counting down.
TTCCAAAGCACTCACTCTGCCATACTGTCCTTTGCTCATATGGCCACATATGATATTCTTCGCTTGAGAGTCGAGTTGCTTGAATCTCTTCACATCGGCAGCATTCAGAGAAGGTGTGACTGAGGGAACGCCATTTTCCACAACATACTAGAGATTGTTATCAATTGCTTCAAGCTGCATTCGCATCTTATTCTTCCAGTAGGGGTAGTTCGTCCCATCGAAGGTAGGACACCCAGCAGAGACCTTGATCATACCTGCGGTCGACATAACTAAAACTCCAGGCGGTTAAACCAAAATCACACAGAACAAGGGAGTACCTTGCTCTGATACCAATTGAAAGTGCGTTATATCGACTAGAGGGGGGTGAATAGGCAATTTTTATGAAATTCTTCACTGAGGAATTTGCCGGTGAGGAAATTCCTTAGCGAAGAACTACTAGCAGCAGAATAAGTACTCAAAAGTAAACATAACAGAATACAAACATAGTCATCATGATGAAATGAAGACAGGCACAGAGTACAGGAAGCGTAATCATAGGATAACACAGGATGAAGACAAACAGACTGAAGAAATTAAACTGAGGAAATTGAGAAAGTCTTTAGTCAAAGTCTTCAAACACAGATATGAACAAGCACACAACACAGTTATGAGGAAATCAAAGAGTTGAGGAAATAGAACCAGTAAGCTTGGTGAAGACAATGATTTGGTAGACCAGTTCCAATTGCTGTCTCAGTTGTACGTCTAATTGGAGTGGCTGAGTATTTAAACTCGAGGATACACAGTCCCGGACACCCAGTCAAGGACACTTAGTCCAAGACACCCAGTCCTCACCGTATTCTCCTTGAACTAAGGTCACATAGAGCTCTTCCAATCACTCGTGGTAAGTCTTCAGGCGACTTCCAAACCTTCACAAACTTGGTCACTCGGCGATCCACAATTTCTCTTGGATGCTCTAGACCATGACGCCTAACCGTCTGGAAGAAGCATAGTCTTCAAAGGTAACAAGCGTCGGATCCACTCAGGATCAATCTCTTCAGTGATGCTCAATCACTTGGGGTTTGTAGGTGTTTGGGTTTTGAGTTTTTGGTTTTTCCTCACTTGATGATTTTCGCTCAAAGTCCTCAGAGGATGGGTTGCTCTCAAATGACAAGTGTTAGTTTCTCTCAGAGCAACCAACCAGCTAGTGGTTGTAGGGGGCGGCTATTTATAGCCTAGGGAGCAGCCCAACATGATAAGACATAAATGCCCTTCAATGATATGACTGTTAGGTGGATAGATATTTTGGGACAGCTCGCGCATAGCACAGCAATGGTCGGAATTTTGAGTAGCAAAATCCTCAGGGCTATCATGTTCCTCACTATGTAGGCAATCCGCACTAGCAAATTCCTAACTCCTCAGTCAGGACAAATGCCTCAGAGACCAGAAGAACTTCGTCTCTGTCACTGAAGAAATTGACTGAACTGTATGAGATTTCCAATGGCTTCACTCGAAGGGATTGGTAGGTGTAGGATTTTGAGTTGAGCATCACATGGAAATTTTTCCTTAGTATTTCCTCGACCCCCTTTAACAGTACGGTGTTTCCTATGACTCAAGAAAGAGAAAAACAAACTATGAAAACGAAAGTCTTCAAGCTTCATATTCTTCGCATGAATATCAAGTCTTCACGGACACACCAATTTCTTCACTTTCAAAGTCTTCATGAAAGTCTTCAGAAATACCAAAATCTTCAGTCGAAGATATTCATTTTTAGGGGTCGACTTTTGCTGTAAATATCAAACTCCTCATAGACTTATAGACCTGTGTACACTCACAAACGCATTAGTCCCTTAACCTATAAGTCTTCAATACACCAAAATTACTAAGAGGCACTAGATGCACTTACAGTCTCCTGGAGTACTATGGCCTTTGGCTGCATAATATCACGCCGGGCTCCATTCTGCACATCACAGGATTCATTGCTCTTTGTGAGCTGTTCCCGGGCTGCGAGGCCAATTTTGAATTGTGGAGAAAAATTTTCTGCCTCGTCCCCTACTCCTAGAAGGGATCTATATTCGAGGTGGGCGGCGCCGAAGTATGGCGCATAGGGGGGACATGATATCTGTCCGGCACTCTAAAGAAGGCATCCGAAGAGTGGCCTTCAGAGTGGTTTTATATCGAAGACGTTGTTCTCCTAGACCCAATCCGGCAAGGCCTTCCTGAATTTGGCAATGCTCCGTTAAAGAAATGCCACAGCTGGCGTCCTTGGAGTTTCAAAGAGGAGGACAGTGTAGAGGTTAAGCAGTTAATGAGCAAGATAAAGGCACTCGCCCAATCCAGACTATCCATAATTGAAGTAATGGCGATTTCAAGAACGTGAGGCGTTCAGCCACTTTAGTCCAGAGGACTCCCCATGTGGCACTACAACGGGGAAGATGATGCATCACGCTGCGGATGCAAGGGTCCAGAAACCTTTGTCTCCTTGGCCACCATGTTGGCTGGTCTTTTTAAAGGGGAGAAAGCCTCCTTCTAAGCAAATTGCGAACAAGCCAAAGCCGAAGATCAAGTTCGTGACTGAGATGACTGCTAAAGAGTTCTATGTGGCCCGTCGCCGCAACCCGTATGCTCAAGATCAAGATCCAGCTCTTGTCAACCGCCCTTCTGGAACAAGTTTCAGTGGTTCGTTTACTTTGATGTGCTCAAAGCAAAGAAGAATCTCTATGTAGATGTCCGCTCCATCGACACTGCTTATTTGGAGAAGGATCGTGCCTATTTTGGTGAGGCACTTGATATGTGTGCTTACTTGAACATCCTCAAGCTCATGGAGTTCAACAAGGACTTTGATGCGGATTTGGTGGCTCAGTTTTATGCCACGGTTCATCTTGGCACTAATGAGGAGAGGACCTTGACCTAGATGACCAATGGCAAACTTCTGTCAATCAAATGGAAGGCGTTCATGGAACTGTTTGACATTAAAGATCAGGGGCTTTACAACCCCCGTTGGGCTTTCGTCCTCACCAGAATGCTACCTCTACTCACAAGTCGGCTCTCTGGCCTTACATCACTATGAAGATTCACTCGGTGACGGAGAAGAAGACATATGAGATGTTTCCCTTTCTAGATATCCTTCATCGCATCTTTAGGAACACGCTTTTCCCTCGCATTGGGAACTTGGATATGGTGCATTCGTACCTCGTGGACATGTTACTATTTTGCCAGCGTGAGAAGGACAACAACATAGGAGATACCCTGGATATTTCTCATGTCATGTGGTCAGAGCTCCTCTCTGCCATCACTAAGCGTAAGTGCCCCATCTATGCCCCCTACCTGATGTTTCTCATTGAGAAGGCATGGGCGCACACTTATCACGGTGCCTTGCTGGAGACCGGTGACTTGGTCTCTCATGAGATTAATCGTCTAAGACAGAAGAAGAACTGGGGCACTCCTATTCCTGAGACTGAGATTCCTTCTGGAGATGATGAGGCTGAGGCTAAGGATGATGAGGACTATGAGCCCTCTGGTGTGGAGCCCTCATGGGTAAAGAAGCTCAAGTGCAAGATGAAGAAGCTATTATGCATGGAGTCTCACGGGCAGTACATGGCACATGTGTCTGAGAAGAAGTCACGCAGCCATCACAAGGCTCTTATGCGCCACCTGGATGCAGAGGTTGCTAGTGGGTCAGAGGGCAAGATCACTGACGAGGAGGAGTGGATTTCTCAGCACTATCCTTGGATGGATTCAGAGACTGAGCAGCCTGCTGATAACCTACTGATACGTCTCCAACGTATCTATAATTTTTGATTGTTCCATGCTATTATTATCTGTTTTGGATGTTTTATATGCATTAATATGCTATTTTATATGATTTTTGGGACTAACCAATTAACCTAGAGCCCAGCGCCAGTTTCTGTTTTTCCTTGTTTTAGAGTTTCACAGAAAAGGAATACCAAATGGAGCCCAAATGGAATAAAACTTTCGTGATGAATTTTCTTGGACCATAAGACACCCAGGAGACTTGGAGTGCAAGTCAGAGGAGCCTCGAGGTGGCCACATGGGTGGAGGGCGCGCCCCTTGACATTGTGGGCCCCTTGTAGCTCCCCCACCTAATTATTTCGCCTATATATACTCTTATACCCCAAAAACATCCAGGGGAGCCACGAAACCACTTTTCCACCATCGCAACCTTCTATACCCGTGAGATCCCATCTTGGGGCCTTTTCCGGCATCCTATCGGAGGGGGAATTGATCACAGAGGGCTTCTACGTCAACAACATTGCCTCTCCGATGAAGCGTGAGTAGTTTACTTGAGACCTAACGGTCCATAGCTAGTAGCTAGATAGCTTCTTCTCTCTCTTTGATTCTCAATACAAAGTTCTCCTCGATGTTCTTGGAGATCTATTCGATGTAATACTCTTTTGCGGTGTGTTTGCCGAGATCCAATGAATTGTCGATTGATGATCAGCTTATCTATGAATATTATTTGAATCTCCTCTGAATTCGTATATGCATGATTTGTTATCTTTGCAAGTCTCTTTGGACTATCGATTTGGTTTGGCCAACTAGATTGGTTTTTCTTGCAATGGGAGAAGTGCTTAGCTTTGAGTTCAATCTTGCGGTGTCCTTTCCCAATGACAGTAGGGGCAGCAAGGCATGTATTGTATTGTTGCCATCGAGGATAACAAGATGGGGTTTTCATCATATGCTTGAGTTAATCCCACTACATCATGTCATCTTGCTTAATGCGTTACTCTGTTCTTATGAACTTAATACTCTAGATGCAGGCAGGAGTCGGTCGATGTGTGGAGTAATAGTAGTAGATGTAGAATCGTTTTGATCTACTTGACACGAACGGGATGCCTATATTCATGATCATTGCCTTAGGTATCGTCATAACTTTGTGCTTTTCTACCAATCTCTCGATAGTAATTTGTTCACCCACCGTAATATCTTTTATCTTGAGAGAAGCCACTAGTGAAACCAATGGCCCCCGGGTCTATTTTCCATCATATAAGTTTCCGATCTACAATTCTAGTCTCCTATTTACTTTCTTTTGCAATCTTTTACTTTCCGTTCCATAAACCAAAAATATTACTTTACCATTTATCCATCTCTATCAGATCTCACTTCGCGAATAACCGTGAAGGGATTCACAACCCCTTTGTCGCGTTGGTTGCAAGTTGGTGTTCGTTTGTGCAGGTATCCGGTGGCTTGTTGCGTAGTCTCCTACTGGATTGATACCTTGCTTCTCAAAACTGAGGGAAATACTTACGCTCCTTTGTTGCTTCAACCTTTCCTCTTCAAGTTAAAAACCAACGCAAGCTCAAGAGGTAACAAGAAGGATTTTTGGCACCGTTGCCGGGGAGATCTAGACCAAGCCAAGACATACCAAGTACCCATCATAAACTCTCATCTCTCGCATTACATTATTCACCATTCACCTCTCGTTTTCCTCTCCACCACTTCTAAAATGATTTTTGAAAAGATTTTCCTTTTCTTCGCCTCTCTTCCGTTCGTCTTCTTCACTTTCTTTTTGTGTTCTCGTGTGTTCCAACATCCGTTTATCTCTCATGGCTAGTCCTCCCATTATCATGAGTACTGTTGATAATGAAGTTCTCAATTTCAAACAAAGGGAAGGAGAAAATTTGAAAGATGCTTGGTATAGAATTTGCAATTCTCAAAATAGATCTACTCGAAAGCAATCTACTGTTGTTCTTCTTCGCAATTTTTATGTAGGCGTTACACCTTGGAATAGATATGTTCTAGATACCATTACTAGGGGAAATTTCTTGGCGAGCCATACTTTCGATTCTCATAATGCCATGATAGATTTGCTAGGTCCACCACCTCTTTTGGTTAATGGAACCATTTTCACTTTGGAACATGTTATGCAAAGATTGGACATTATTGAAAATAAAATTGCTACAGTTGAGTTGATTGAAAATTTGGATAAAAAGATTCATAATCAGATTACTCAATATGGATCTAAAGTAGGAGTTACTTTAAAGAATCTTAGGGAAAAGGAACCAATAGTTAATGAAAAGATAGATCAAGATTCTACTAGAATTGGCAAGCTAGAAGATATTATTACCAATTTGGGTTCTGCTTTTTCCTCCGTTAAAACTACTCAAAATCTTCCTCCTACCAAGATTGCCAAGTTTACTTATGTTCCTAAGAATAAGGGTGACTCTTCTAGTAAAAATAATGAATATCTCAAATCAATTAGTATTCACCCCAATTTTCTTGATATTATTAAGGAACCTATTGTCACGAATAAATCTCTTGATTTCTTACCTAGGAGTTTGATCATCTATAAAACCGAAGAATCTCCCAAGAGTCATAAGTGTGTGATTAAAGATTTGCATGCCAAAGATGATAACACGTAGATCTATTCGTGTTTTTATGCCTAGCTAGGGGCGTTAAACAAGAGCGCTTGTTGGGAGGTAACCCAATGATATTTTTGTTCTTGATTTTAGGTCCTATTTTGCTTTGAATAAATTATCTAGCCTCTGGTTAGATGTGGTTTTTTGTTTTAATTAGGTTTTTGTGCCAAGTAAGACCTTTGGGATAGCTTACGATGATAGTTGATTTGATCCTGCTGAAAAACAAAAACTTCTGCACCCAGGAGATTAATTTTAGTATTTTACAGAAGTGCGATAAAATACTGATTTTTTTGAAGAGGATTTATAAACAAATTATCTAGGACTTTCTAATTTCTCAGAATTTTTGGAGTTATAGAAGTATCTGAAATATCCAAATTTCTACATATTGTTTTTTTGACAGATTCTGTTTTTCGCGTGTTGTTTGCTTATTTTGATGTACCTATGGCTAGTATCGGAGGGTATGAACCATGGAAAAGTTGAAATAAAGTAGATATTACACCAATATAAATAAAGAATGAGTTCACAACAGTACCAAAAGTGGTGATTTATTTTCTTATACTAACGGAGCTTACAAGATTTTCTGTTGGAGTTTTGTGTTGTGAAGTTTTCAAGTTTTGGGTAAGGATTGGATGGACTATGGAATAAGGAGTGGCAAGAGCCTAAGCATGGGAATGCCCAAGGCACCCAAAGGTAATATTCAAGGATTTCAGAAAGCCTAAGCTTGGGGATGCCCCAGGAAGGCATCCCCTCTTCCATCTTCGTCTATCTATAACTTTACTTGAGGCTATATTTTTATTCACTACATGGCATGTGTTTTGCTTGGAGCGTCTTGTATGATTTCAGTCTTTGATTTTTAGTTTGCCACAATCATCCTTGGTGTACAACCTTTTGATAGAGACACACATGAATCGTGATTTATTTGAATGCTCTATGTGCTTCACTTATATCTTTTGAGCTAGGCAAAATTTGCTCTAGTGCTTCACTTATATCTTTTTAGAGCATGGTGGTGGTTATATTTTACAGAAATTGATGAACTCTCATACTTCACTTATATTGTTTTGAGAGTCTCTAAATAGCATGGTAATTTGCTTTGGTTATAAAATTAGTCCTAATATGATAGGCATCCAATGCTGGAATTTTGTCTATTTTGGGCCTAGTCCAATAGCAGTTTCAGAAATTCCTAATAAATCCTAGAGGCCCACGCAGCCCATTCGTGCAAGGCAAGAGGTGGAACTAAAGTTTAGTCCCACATTGCTAGTATAGTGGGAGTTGGACCTCCTTATAAGGGAGGTTCTTTTCCCACTTGTATGAGCATGAGAACAAGAGGGATATCCACGCGTGCTCCTCCTTCGCCGCCCGCCTTGCCACGCCTCATCACGACGCGACGCGATGCGCCACGCCGCGGGTTGCAGGAATGAGCCGAGCCGATGTCTAAATTTTTTCCACGCATTACGGGTATATGAAAGGTCACTCGGGAGCTGGAAAGTTTTTGCTGTAGTGGATATTGAATACGAACGCTGCACCCTTCGGCTTTTGTCTGTTCATTTCGTCTCCTGCGTTCCCTTTAGCTCCCTGCGGAGCCTCTCGCCTCCTTCTCTTGCGCCTATAAAAAGGAGGTCGCTCCTCTCAGAGAGACGCACCATAACTTCTCCTTCCTCTTGCCACCGGTTCCAATCTCTGAGTTGCTGCTGTCTTTCTCATCCTGGCTTGCGCGTGCACCGCGAGTCAGGACAGTAGGCCTCCAAAACCGCACCTCTTTGAGTCCTGTACGGGAGAAGGGTGATAAGATTTTTGGGGAGCACTCAGCGCGACTACTGAGTTCTTCATCACAGATGCCCCAGACTCCGACGACTACTTCCCCAACGACGACTACTTCCCCGGTGTTGACAACCTCCTCGACGACATGGCTGACGAGGACATCGACCCCAAGTCCAGTACTACTATTGCTGCTATCACGTATGTGTTCTTCTCCTTTCTGTTAGATGTCTTGCCACAGTTTCTCATACTAGTACTTGCCCTAGATGTGTTAGGTTCTACTCCATATATGAAACTAGCTCTACTGTCTGCTCTTGATATGCTAGGCTACATTTCATATATGCAGATGTTATTTACCTTCTCTCTGTCAGAACGCATGACTTTTTTTATCTCTACTATATTAGTCATGCTTTATCTAGTATTTCTGTTAATAAAATCATCTTGGTAAATTCCTCATATTTCCAACAATCCAAAAACCTTATAATAGGCAATTTACCCCAAGTGGTTTTGCTGCTTCCATGAGACCTCGTATGTTTGAGGTTATCCACTATAAGAGGTGGCGCGTGAGAGCAGTCTTATGGTTTCAAACCATGAGTTGCTATGACGCCACGCTTGGCAAGCCCGAAGGGGAGTTTGATGCCCAACAGGAACAAGATTTTCAGAAAATGGATACTCTGTTTAAGGTTGCTCTCTTGAGTGTTCTTGGTGAGAACATAGTTGATGCTTATGCGTCAATTAACAATGGAAAATATATGTGGGACACACTCGAGGCCAGGTTTGGGGTCTCGGATGCCGGCACTGAGCTATACATCATGGAGCAATTCTATGATTATAGGATGACTGAAGAGCACTCCGTGGTTGAGCAAGCTCATGAGATACAGTCATTTGCTAGAGAACTTGAGCACTTCAAATGTATGCTACCGGACAAGTTTGTTGCCGGAGGTATCTTCACCAAGCTTCCTCCTTCGTGGAGGAACTTTGCTACCTTACTAAAGCATAAGAGACTAGAGTTTTCCGTTCCGGATCTCATTGGTACTCTTGATGTTGAAGAAAAGGCGAGAGCAAAGGACACATGTGCTCGAGGTATTGAGGGAGGATCTAGTGCCAATTTGGTACAGAAGAAGAACTTCCAGCCCCACAAGTTCAAGAACAAGGGCAAGTTTGATGGTAAAGCAAAGTTTGATGGGAAGAACAAGGTTGTGTAACACACGAACTTTAAGAAGAAGAATGACAAGAAGAAAGGTGTTTGTCATGTGTGTGGGGATCCTGATCATTGGGCTCCTAGTTTCCCTAATCGCTATGAAAAGCGTCATCCTGGGAAAGGCGGCAAGACTGCTAATGTTGTCGTTGGAGACATTGACATGAAGGATGCTGGGTATGGTATATTTCCCACTATTCTTTTAGTATGTCATTCTCCTGATTCGTTGATAGACACGGGTGCTAATGTGCATGTATGCGGTGATATTTCCATGTTTTTGTCTTATCAGATCGCAGGGACTTCAACTGTGCTGATGGGCAATGGTTCAAGTGCTTCTGTTCGTGGTGTTGGCACGGTCGATCTGAAGTTTACTTCGGGGAAGATCGTGCGGCTGAAGAATGTGCATTATGTCACCTCCGTCAATAAAAATCTTGTTAGCGGATCTCTTCTGTGTAGAGATGGCTATAAGCGTGTCTTTGAGTCGAATAAATTTGTAATATCCAAGTATGGAACCTTTGTTGGTAAAGGCTATGAGTCAGGAGGCCTGTTTCGTTTATCCTTCTCAGCCGTTTGTAATAAAGTTGTTAATCATGTTTGCAGCAATAGTGAATCAAATGTGTGGCATTCACATCTTTGTCATGTTAACTTTGGTTGCATGTCGCGACTAGCGAAGTTGAGCTTAATCCCTAGTTTCACCACTGTCAAGGGATCTAAGTGTCAAGTTTGTGTGCAAGCTAAGCAACCTCGTAAGTCTCACATGACTGCAGAAACGAGAAATCTTGCACCACAAGAGCTCATACATTCAGATCTATGTGAAATGAATGGTGTTTTGACAAAAGGTGGAAAGAAATATTTCATGATGTTAATTGACGACTCAACTAGATACTGCCATGTGTATCTTCTGAAATCTAAGGAGGAGGTGTAACATCCCAAAATTCTAAATTTTGGAATGTTATATTAAATAGATAGTTTTGATTGATTGTATGATTGCTTGTGTGAAATTGAGTAAAATTCAAAACTTTTTGAAAGTTAAATGAGAGGGGATAAAAGGACTTCCCCAAACTTTCATTTTGCATTTACGATCTCCGTGAATTCAAATCCTTTTCATCACAAAACCCTAGAGATAAGATGACATGACTTCTTCCATTTAAATAAATGAAAAGGGTTGTTGAAAAGATTTGAATTTCATTTGGAAATATTTCAAATTCAGAAATTTTAAGCAACTCAATGATTTTCATGAGAGAAGATAAAATGATTTCTTCAAAACATATGAAATATGAGTTGGAAGTTTAAAAGAATCAAATTTAAAGTCCCTTTGAAATTATTTTCAACTTGGAGTTATTTGGGTTTTTATTCAAATTGTTTTTCTTCAAAAATAAAATAAATGGAAAATAGGGTAAAATGATTCCTACATCAAAAAATTTGAGAGAAATAAATTTGAAATCATTTTGGTTTTTTAAAATGATTTTTATTGGGTTTTATTGCATTAGTAGCACTCTTTGCTTTATTTAAAATTTTGTGGATTTTATTTGGCACTAGAAAAATGTTCATGCTGTAGAAAATCTTTTTCTAAAAATTTTGTATATAATATGCTTGTATAAAATTATATTTTATTTTTGTTATTCGGTTTTCCTTCTCTTTCTATTTAAAAAAACTGGACATGTAGCCCATCACTAACTGCCGCCCGCGTGCATATCATAGTAGCAACGGGCGGCCCATCATTTTTTTTCTGCCTATATGGTCCAGGCCCAGCCGGCCATATCCCTTCTCCATAGTTTTTTCTTTTCAATTGCTCCATAGAAGAAAAATTGCATCACGCACTGTACGCGCGCCGGCCGAAGGCCTTTAGGCCCATCTGAGGCACGTTTTCTCTCTTTTCTATATTTCGTCTACGTTTAGTCTCATATTGCCTAGCCTTTGACCCCTAAACCTCTTTTCCACCTATAAATATAGACCTATAGAGTCTCCAAAAATCATCCGATTTAGGTTAAATCAATATTTTGGTTTGACTAGATTCATTAAAAAAAATATTTTTTTCTCCTTTCCGGCTGGATTTCTTGAAGTTGTCTCCTCTCTCCGAAATCGTCTTTTCTCTACCTTATAAAGGTATCTTTCTTCATTTTTTCTTTTTATACTTTCGTAATTTATTATTTCTAGACTAGTAAGGTAGAATAATTAGATTACCAATTAGTCTCTATATTTATACATTAGACCTAGAATTCTTTTAGCAGTAGCTATTTTTTTTGTAAAACAGCTTGGTCGTTATTTTTCAAATGGCCATAACTTTTTACCCGTTCATCCAAATTAGATGAAACCAACGCCTATAGTTTTGCCTTGTTTTCACCTATCCAGTGAACCTGTCACATCAATTTTTTTTGAAATTTTGAAATTTGTGTAGATTCATATTCAAACTTCTTTTGATCATAACTTGAGTTTCGTAACTCTGATTTAGTTGATTCTTTTTGCAAATCGAAGCTCTTGACCTAAACTTTCTGATAAGGCCAAATTCACATAATTTTGGTACTGTAAGAAATTGTTTTATGTTGCAAGAGTTATTTTCTTGGTTTTGATGTTTTCCGAATTGTCTTCTTCATTCTTCCCGATCTTTTGAGTGATTGCTTATGTGTGGTTACTATTGCTTGCTCATGATAGATTGAACGGAGTGTGACGAGTAGAACTACCAGGAGTTATGAGTGCGAATCATCTTCATCAATAGTACAAGGAAAGTTCACACTTTGATCATACTTTTCATTACCCAGTTTTTATGCATTAGTTTCAACCCTCAAACATTTCATGAGTAGGATTTGATAACATGTGGGTATTGGGAAGTAGTTGATGAGGTAGGAACCTATTGTCATGCATTCAAACCTTGGGAGTTACTTTTACGTTATGCTCATACTGCTATGCTATGCTCGTACACGTGGATTGGTTTGAGAGAATTCATGAAAGATGTGAGAGATTATTCTTAACTAAGGTTTAATTTAAGGTGGCTACTTTAATACACATCTGGGTGGATTGGTTGGGGCACCCTGGGGATATACTAGTGGACTTGCCCGGACACCTGGGGATATACCAGTGTTGTCCTAGGAGATCCCGGGGTTACCGTGTGATCATCCTATGGATCGCCACCCAGGCTCAAAGGGATCATAAGATTATTCATGCGAGAAACTTCCGTGTGCAGATACAATCTATTATGGGCTCTAGAATAGTGGAGTAAGTTGCATGACCTCTTCTAGTGGTAGGCTAGCAGATGTAGGGGATGTAGGTTGGTATGGTCTCTTGCTTAACACAGTGTAGGGTATACAATAGATCTGGTACACAACATGGCATACTTTATAGAACCTATGGCTGAGGCATAGGGAATGACTTTCATTCTCATTCTATTTTCTGTCGTGGTCGCGTTTTGAGCCTTACTCAATTTCACACCTTGTAACACAGGCAAGAATTCTTTCTTTGACTGTTCCATTTTGAACAACTTCAAAATCTTGTCAAGGTATGTACTTATTGAAAAAAACTTATCAAGCGTCTTGATCTATCTCTATAGATCTTGATGCTCAATATGTAAGCAGCTTCACCAAGGTTTTCTTTGAAAAAATCCTTTTAAACACTCCTTTATGCTTTCCAGAATAATTCTACATTATTTTCGATCAAGAATATGTCATACACATATACTTATCAAAAATGTTGTGGTGCTCCCACTCACTTTCTTGTAAATACAGGCTTCACCGCAAGTCTGTATAAAACTATATGCTTTCATCAACTTATCAAAGCGTATATTCCAACTCCGAGATGCTTGCACCAGTCCATAGATGGATCGCTGGAGCTTGCATATTTTTTTAGCACCTTTAGGATTGAAAAAACCTTCTGGTTGCATCATATACAACTCTTCTTTAAATCCATTAAGGAATGTAGTTTTGTTTATCCATTTGCCAGATTTCATAAAAATGCGGCAATTGCTAACATGATTTGGACAGACTTAAGCATCGCTACGAGTGAGAAAATTTCATCATAGTCAACACCTTGAACTTTGTCAAAAACCTTTTTCGACAAGTCTAGCTTTGTAGATAGTAACACTACTATCAGCGTCCGTCTTCCTCTTGAAGATCCATTTATTTTCTATGGCTTGCCGATCATCGGGCAAATCCATCAAAGTCCATACTTTGTTCTCATACATGGATCATATCTCAGATTTCATGGCCTCAAACCATTTCGCGGAATCTGGGCTCATCATCGCTTCCTCATAGTTCGCAAGTTCGTCATGGTCTAGAAACATGACTTCCAGAACAGGATTACCGTACCACTTTGGTGCCGATCTCACTCTTTTAGCTATAGAACTTGTTGGAGACTTCATATCTCTCAACTCGGGTATTTGCTTGAAATATTAACTTCAACTCCTGGAACATCTCATATGCTCCATGACGTTCAAAACGTCTTTGAAGTCCCGATTCTAAGCCATTAAGCATGGTGCACTAAACTATCAAGTAGTCATCATATTGAGCTAGCCAAACCTTCATAACGTCTGCATCTGCTCCTGCAATAGGTCCGTCACCTAGCGGTGCATCAAGGACATAATTCTTCTGTGCAGCAATGAGGATAAACCTCAGATCACGGATCCAATCCGCATCATTGCTACTAACATCTTTCAACACAATTTTCTCTAGGAACATATCAAAATAAACACAGGGAAGCAACAACGCGAGCTATTGATCTACAACATAATTTGCAAAATACTACCAGGACTAAGTTCATGATAAATTTAAGTTCAATTAATCATATTACTTAAGAACTCCCACTTAGATAGACATCCCTCTAATCCTCTAAGTGATTACGTGATCCAAATCAACTAAACCATGTCCGATCATCACGTGAGATGGAGTAGTTTCATTGGTGAACATCGCTATGTTGATCATATCTGCTATATGATTCACGCTCGACATTTCGGTCTCCGTGTTCCGAGGCCATATCTGTATATGCTTGGCTCGTCAAGTATAACCTGAGTATTCTGCGTGTGCAACTGTTTTGCACCCGTTGTATTTGAAGGTAGAGCCTATCACACCGGATCATCATGTGGTGTCTCATCACGAAGAACTTTCGCAACGGTGCATACTCAGGGAGAACACTTCTTGATAATTAGTGAGAGATCATCTTATAATGCTACCGTCAATCAAAGCAAGATAAGATGCTTAAAAGATAAACATCACATGCAATCAATATAAGTGATATGATATGGCCACCATCATCTTGTGCTTGTGATCTCCATCTTCCAAGCACCGTCATGATCACCATCGTCACCGGCACGACACCTTGATCTCCATCGTAGCATCGTTGTCGTCTCACCAATCTTATGCTTCCACGACTATCGCTACCGCTTAGTGATAAAGTAAAGCATTACAGCGCGATTGCATTGCATACAATAAAGCGACAACCATATGGCTCCTGCCAGTTGCCGATAACTCGGTTACAAAACATGATCATCTCATACAATAAAATTTAGCATCATGTCTTGACCATATCACATCACAACATGCCCTGCAAAAACAAGTTAGACATCCTCTACTTTGTTGTTGCAAGTTTTACGTGGCTGCTACGGGCTTAAGCAAGAACCAATCTTACTTACGCATCAAAACCACAACGATAGTTTGTCAAGTTGGTGTTGTTTTAACCTTCGCAAGGACCGGGCGTAGCCACACTCGGTTCAACTAAAGTTGGAGAAACTGCCACCCGCAAGCCACCTATGTGCAAAGCACGTCGGGAAAACCGGTCTCGTGTAAGCGTACGCGTAATGTCGGTCCGGGCCGTTTCGTCCAACAATACCGCCGAACCAAAGTATGACATGCTGGTAAGCAGTATGACTTATATCGCCCACAACTCACTTGTGTTCTACTCGTGCATATAACATCAACATATAAAACCTAGGCTCGGATGCCACTGTTGGGGAACGTAGTAATTTCAAAAAAATTCCTACGCACACGCAAGATCATGGTGATGCATAGCAATGAGAGGGGAGAGTGTGATCTACGTACCCTTGTAGACCGACAGCGGAAGCGTTAGCACAACGCAGTTGATGTAGTCGTACGTCTTCACGACCCGACCGATCAAGCACCGAAACTACGGCACCTCCGAGTTTTAGCACACGTTCAGCTCGATGACGATCCCCAGACTCTGATCCAGCAAAGTGTCGGGGAAGAGTTCCGTTAGCACGACGGCGTGGTGACAATCTTGATGTACTACCATCGCAAGGCTTCGCCTAAGCACCGCTACAATATTATCGAGGACTATGGTGGAAGGGGGCACCGCACACGGCTAAGAATATGATCACGTTGATCAACTTGTGTCTATGGGGTGTCCCTGCCTCCGTATATAAAGGATCAAAGGGGGGGTGCGGCCGGCCAGGAGAGGGCGCGCCAGGAGGAGTCCTACTCCCACCGGGAGTAGGATTCCCCCCTTTCCTTGTTGGAATAGGATTCGTGAAGTGGGAAAGAGGAGAGAGAGAAGGAAGGGGGGGGGGCGCCCCCCTCTCCTTGTCCTATTCGGACTAGGGGGGGAGGGGCGCGCGGCCCAGCCCTGGCCACCTCTCCTCTCTTCCACTAAGGCCCACTAAGGCCCATATACCTCCCGGGGGGTTCCGGTAACCTCCCGGTACTCCCGTAAAATCCCGATTTCACCCGAAACACTTTCGATATCCAAATATAGGCTTCCAATATATAAATCTTTATGTCTCGACCATTTCGAGACTCCTCGTCATGTCCGTGATCACATACGGGACTCTGAATAAACTTCGGTACATCAAAATGCATAAACTCATAATATAACTGTCATCAAAACCTTAAGCGTGCGGACCCTACGGGTTCGAGAACAATGTAGACATGACCGAGACACGTCTCCGGTCAATAACCAATAGCGGAACCTGGATGCTCATATTGTCTCCCACATATTCTACGAAGATCTTTATCGGTCAGACCGCATAACAACATACGTTGTTCCCTTTGTCATCGGTATGTTACTTGCCCGAGATTCGATCGTCGGTATCTCAATACCTAGGTCAATCTTGTTACCGACAAGTCTCTTTACTCGTTTCGTAATACATCATCTCGCAACTAACTCATTAGTTGCAATGCTTGCAAGGCTTATGTGATGTGCATTATCGAGAGGGCCCAGAGATACCTCTCCGACATTCGGAGTGACAAATCCTAATCTCGAAATACACCAACCCAACATGTACCTTTGGAGACACCTGTAGAGCACCTTTATAATCACCCATTTACGTTGTGACATTTGGTAGAACACAAAGTGTTCCTCCGGTAAACGGGAGTTGCATAATCTCATAGTCATAGGAACATGTATAAGTCATGAAGAAAGCAATAGCAACATACTAAACGATCGGGTGCTAAGCTAATGGAATGGGTCATATCAATCAGATCATTCACTTAATGATGTGATCCCGTTAATCAAATAACAACTCTTTGTCCATGGTTAGGAAACATAACCATCTTTGATTAACGAGCTAGTCAAGTAGAGGCATACTAGTGACACTCTGTTTGTCTATGTATTTGCACATGTATTATGTTTCCGGTTAGTACAATTCTAGCATGAATAATAAACATTTATCATGATATAAGGAAATAAATAATAACTTTATTATTGCCTCTACGGCATATTTCCTTCAGTAGGAACCTATTATCATGCATTCAAACCTTGGGAGTTACTTTTACGTTATGCTCATACTGCTATGCTAAGCTCGTACACGTGGATTGGTTTGAGAGAATTCATGAAAGATGTGAGAGATTATTGTTAACTAAGGTTTAATTTAAGGTGGCTACTTTAATACGCATCTGGGTGGATTGGTTGGGGCACCCTGGGGATATACCAGTGGACTTGCCCGGACACCTGGGGATATACCAGTGTTGTCCTAGGAGATCCCGGGGTTACCGTGTGATCATCCTATGGTTCATCACTCAGGCTCAAAGGGATCATAAGATTATTCATGCTAGAAACTTCTGTGTGCAGCCACATGCTATTATGGGTTCTAGCATAGTGGAGTAAGTTGCATGACCTCTTCCAGTGGTAGGATAGCAGATGTAGGGGATGTAGGTTGGTACGGTCTACCCGGGGTTAGAGTTAATTCTTCGGAAAAACTGTGTCTCGGTCATCCGTTTCTCAAACATCATGTAGTGCGAGAAATTCAACAGAGGAGATCGATTCTTGTGGGGAAAAGTGTGCAAACCTCTGTAGAGTGTACAAACAAATCATGATTAGTCGTGTCCCCGGTTATGGACATCTTGAGTATCTGGTTCTTGGATTATCATGTTGATCTCATCACTTTACTTAATTAATTTGGTGGTTATAATTATTACTTTGGGATTGAGTTGGAGGAACCTTCTCAATAATTTTCAACCAACTTTGTAGTTAAATAAAAAATATTCCTTTGTTGTAGGGAAAAATTGGCTTTTCGCGAAAACTTTATAACCATAGAGCCTCCACCAGCCAAATATGCATGTAGTGATAGCTATTATTTCCTCATTACTCTATGGTGTGAATTTGCAAGTACATTCAATGTACTGACCCTTTGTGGCTGGAACGTCTCATGTTGCAGGATTATCTTACGACGAGTAAGTGACACGTTAGGGTTACGATTTCTACACTCAACTTTGCCGTTGGGATTGATTGGAATCCACAATCTTGTTGTTACTTACGCTATTTGGATTGAAGTAATAGTATTTACGTTACTTTATACATGTGATTTACCTCTATTATAAATCCCTGAGTACTGTATGTGTCAGCATACCGATCCAGGGATGACACTTAAGCATAGAGACTTGACCGTCTAAGGTCGGGTCGCTATAGGAGGCTTTGAACTTTTTCAAGATCTACAAAGCTGAAGTGGAAAACCAACTTGATCAAAAAAGCAATAGGCTTAGGTCCGACCGTGGTGGAGAGTATTTTTCCAATGAATTTGATGTTTTTTGTGCGGAACATGGTATAATCCATGATAGGACGCCTCCCTACTCACCTCAGTCAAATGGGGTGGCCGAAAGAAAGAACCGTACTCTAACTGATTTAGTTAATGCCATGTTAGACACATCGGGTCTTTCCAAGGCATTGTGGGGGGGCGATATTGACATCATGCCATGTCCTAAACCGAGTCCCCACAAAGAACAAAGAGATAACTCCATTCGAGGAATGGGAGAAGAAAAGTTTAAAGCTCTCTTATCTACGAACCTGGGGTTGTTTGGCGAAAGTCAATGTGCCAATTCCAAAGAAGCGCAAGCTTCGAGCAAAGACTGTGGATTGTGTTTTCCTGGGATATGCTTTTCATAGCATTGGCTACAGATTCTTGGTTGTAAAATCTGAGGTACCTGACATGCATGTCGGTACGATCATGGAGTCGAATGATGCGACTTTCTTTGAAGATATCTTTCCCATGAAGGATATGGCTACCTCATCTAATCAGGAGATGCCTAGTTCATCGAATCAGGAACCAGTTACAATTACTGAACCTGCCATTTTGATGGAACACTTTGAAAATCCTGTGGAGGAGAACAATGAAGTTCCTACTAGGAGCAAGAGACATAGGACTGCAAAGACCTTTGGTGATGATTTTCTTGTGTATCTCATAGATGATACTCCCAGTTCTATTTCAGAGGCATATGCATCTAAAGATGCTGACTACTGGAAGGAAGCGGTTCATAGAGAGATGGATTCCATCTTGGAGAATGAAACTTGGGAGATAACTGATCGTCCTTATGGGTGCAAACCTATACGATGCAAATGGGTATTCAAGAAGAAGCTTATGCCTGATGGTACTATTGAAAAGTACAAGTCTCGGCTCGTGGCTAAGGGTTATACCCAAAAGGAAGGTGAAGACTTCTTTGATACTTACTCACCTGTGGCTCGACTGAGCACTATTCGAGTTCTACTTTCACTAGCTACCTCACATGGTCTTCTCGTTCATCAAATGGATGTTAAGACTGCTTTCCTAAATGGAGAGTTGGACGAAGAAATTTATATGGAACAACCAGATGGGTTTGTACTAGATGGCCAGGAAGGAAAAGTGTGCAAGTTGCTGAATTCTTTGTATGGACTCAAGCAAGCACCCAAACAGTGGCACGAGAAGTTTGAAAGAACTTTAATAGTTGCAGGCTTTGTTGTAAACGAAGCTGACAAATGTGTGTACTATCGCCATGGTGGGGGCGAGGGAGTTATCCTTTGTTTGTATGTTGATGACATACTGATTTTCAGAACAAATCTGAATGTAATTAAGGAGGTCAAGGGTTTCCTATCTCGTTGTTTTGAGATGAAGGATTTAGGAGTGGCTGATGTCATTCTGAACATCAAGTTATTGAGAGACGATGATGGTGGGATTACATTACTTCAATCTCATTATGTGGAAAAGATCTTGAGTCGCTTTGGCTATAGTGACTGCAAGCCCTCTCCAACACCATATGATGCGAGTGTGTTACTTTGAAATAATCAAAGAATTGCTAGAGATCAATTGAAGTATTCTCAGATTATTGGCTCGCTTATGTACTTAGCCAGTGCTACAAGACCTGACATCTCTTTTGCTGTTAGCAAACTGAGTTGGTTTGTCTCAAAACCAGGAGATGTGCATTGGAAAGCTCTAGAGAGAGTTTTGCGTTATTTGAAAGGCACTGCAAAATATGGAATTCACTACACTGGGCACCCAAAGGTGCTTGAAGGGTATAGTGACTCAAACTGGATCTCAGATGCTGATGAGATAAAGGCCACAAGAGGAGATGTATTCACTCATGGAGATGGCGCTGTTTCTTGGAAGTCTTGCAAGCAGACCATCTTAACGAGGTCAACAATGGAAGCAGAACTCACATCACTAGATATAGCTACGGTTGAAGCAGATTGGCTTCGCCGGCTCTTGAATGACTTGTCGGTTGTTGAGAAACCTATACCGGGTATCCTTATGAACTGCGACAATCAAACTATGATCACGAAAGTGAAAATCTCAAAGGATAACATGAAGTCATCAAGACACATTCAGAGAAGGTTAAAGTCTGTCAGGAAAATGAGAAACTCCGGAGTTATTGCATTGGATTATATCCAAACATCTAAAAATCTGGCAGATCCTTTTACTAAGGGTCTATCACGTAATGTGATAGATAATGCATCGAGGGAGATGGGTATGAGACCCACAATATGAGTTGTTCACAATGGTAACCTAGTCTATGTGATCGAAGATCCCGTGAATTAGATATGGAAGACAAGCTATTGGTCAACTGAGAGGGAGAGTATCCTTACTATTAACAATACCACTCCATGAAGATGCAATACTCTCCTAAATCTGCATGGCAGGTTGATGTATATCTTAATGTGTTCTAAGTGGCTCATTTAAGTAGAGATGTTGTCCTGCAGAACATATTTTGAAGAACACACCTATATGAGTCTGATTGTCAAACGTCGCAATCTATGAGAGTAGGGTTCTCTCTAGTAAACTCATGAAAGGTCACGGAGTATGACGCATAAGCTCCATCCGCGGGGAAGACCCACGGTAGCCTAGTATAGGTCAAGGCTTTGTGTGAAGCTAGATTCGCAGAAAACTTGCAGTTCAAGGCCCAGTCCACTGTTCAAGTTGCCTACTAGTGTAGCATAGAGTTTTAGGTGGAAGTTCAACTTAACACTCTCCACTGTAATACCGGTATATAAAACAGTGCTTTGGAACCAAAGGCAAATTTTGTGTGCCTCTGGAATCTGGTGGGGGATTGCTGGAATTTTGTCTATTTTGGGCCTAGTACAATAGCAGTTCCAGAAATTCCTAAAAAATCCTAGAGGCCCACGCAGCCCATTCGTGCAAGGCAAGAGGTGGAACTAAAGTTTGGTCCCACATTGCTAGTTTAGTGGGAGTTGGACCTCCTTATAAGGGAGGTTCTTTCCCCACTTGTATGAGCATGAGAACAAGAGGGATATCCACGCACGCTCCTCCTCTGCCGCCCGCCTCGCCACGCCACGCCTCGCCTCGTCATGATGCGCCGCGCCGCGGGTTGCGGGAATGAGCTTAGCCGATGTCTAAATTTTTGCCACGCACTACGGGTATACAAAAGGTCACTCGGGAGCTGGAAAGTTTTTGTTGTAGTGGATATTCAATACAAACGCTGCACCCTTCGGCTGTTGTCTGTTCGTTTCGTCTCCCGCGTTCCCTTCAGCTCCCGGTGCAGCCTCTTGCCTCCTTCTCTTGCGTCTATAAAAGGGAGGTCGCTCCTCTCAGAGAGACGCACCAGAACTTCTCCTTCCTCTCGCCACCGGTTCCAATCTCTGAGCTGCTGCTGTCTTCCTCATCCCGGCTTGCGGCGTGCATCGCGAGTCAGGACAGTAGGCCTCCGGTACCGCACCTCTTTGAGTCCTGTACGGGAGAAGGGTGATAAGGTTTTTGGGGAGCGCTCAGCGCGACTACTGACTTCTTCGTCACGGATGCCCCGGACTCCGACGACTACTTCCCCGATGACGACTACTTCCCTGACGTCGACAACCTCCTCGACAACATGGCTGGCGAGGACATCGACCCCAAGTCCAGTACTACTGCTGCTGTTGTCACGTATGTGTTCTTCTCCTTTCTGTTAGATGTCCTGCCACAGTTTCTCGTACTAGTACTTGCCCTAGATGTGTTAGGTTCTACTCCATATATGCAACTAGCTCTACTATCCGCTCTAGATATGCTAGGCTACAGTTCATATATGTTGATGTTATTTACCTTCTCTGTGTCAGAATGCATGACTTGTTTTATCTCTACTATATTAGTCATGCTTTATCTAGTATTTCTATTAATAAAATCATTTGGTAAATTGCTCATATTTCCAACATCCAAGAGGGATATAATAAAAACTTTCATATAAAGTGCATTGAGTACCATGAGAAGTTTGATTCCTTGTGATTGTTTTGAGATATGAAGATGGTGATATTAGAGTCATGCTAGTAATTAGTTCTGAATTTGAGAAATACTTGTGAAAAAGTTTGTCGGAGCATGATTTATTTTTTGATTGTCTTCCTTATGAGTGGCGGTCGGGGACGAGCGATGGTCTTTTCCTACCAATCTACCCCCCTAGGAGCATGCGTGTAGTACTTTGTCTTGATGACTAATAGATTTTTGCAATAAGTATGTGAGTTCTTTATGACTAATGTTGAGTCCATGGATTATACGCACTCTCACCTTTCTGCCATTGCTAGCCTCTCTAGTACCACGCAACTTTCGCCGGTACAATAAACCCACCACATATCCTTCCTCAAAACAACCACCATACCTACCTATTATGGCATTTCCATAGCCATTCCAAGATATATTGCCATGCAAATTTCCACTATTCCGTTTATTATGACACGCTCCATCATTGTCATATTACTTTACATGATCATGTAGTTTACATCGTATTTGTGGCAAAGCCACCATTCATCATTTTTATACATGTCACTCTAGATTCATGGAACATGCTGGTACACCGCCGGAGGCATTCACATAGAGTCATATTTTGTTCTAAGTATCGAGTTGTAATTCTTGAGTTGTAAGCAAATAAAAGTGTGATGATCTTCATTATTAGAGCATTGTCCCATGTGTGGAAAGGATGATGGAGACTATGATTCCCCCACAAGTCGGGATGAGACTCCAGACGAAAAAAGGAGGCCAAAAAATGAGAGAAGGCCCAAATAAAAAACTGAGAGAACAAGAGAGAAGGGACAATATCACTATCCTTTTTACCACACTTGTGCTTCAAAGTAGCACCATGATCTTCATGATAGAGAGTCTCCTACGATATCACTTTCGTATACTAGTGGGAATTTTTCATTATAGAACTTGGCTTTTATATTCCAATGATGGGCTTCCTAAAATTGCCCTAGGTCTTCATGGGCAAGCGAGTTGGATGCACACTCACTTAGTTTCTTTTTGAGCTTTCATAAACTTATAGCTCTAGTGCATCCGTTGCATAGCAATCCATACTCACTCACATTGATATCTATTAATGGGCCTCTCTATAGCCCGTTGATATGCCTAGTTGATGTGAGACTATCTCCTTCCTTTTGTCTTCTCCACAACCACCATCTATTCCACCTATAGTGCTATATCCATGGCTCACGCTCATGTATTGCATGAAAGTTGAAAAGGTTTGAGAACATCAAAAGTATGAAACAATTGCTTGGCGTGTCATCGGGGTTGTGCATGATTTAAATATTTTGTGTGATGAAGATGGAGCATAGCCAGACTATATGAGTTTGTAGGGACAAGCTTTCTTTGGCAATGTTATTTCGAGAAGACATAATTATTTTGTTAGTATGCTTGAAGTATTATTGTTTTTATGTCAATATTAAACTTTTGTTTTGAATCTTATGGATCTGAACATTCATGCCACAATAAAGAGAATTACATGGATAAATATGTTAGGTAGCATTCCACATCAAAAGTTTTGTTTTTATCATTTACATACTCGAGGACGAGCAAGAATTAAGCTTTGGGATGCTTGATACGTCTCCAACGTATCTATAATTTTTGATTGTTCCATGCTATTATATTATATGTTTTTGGATGTTTTATATGCATTAATATGCTATTTATATGATTTTTGGGACTAACCTATTAACCTAGAGCCCAGTGCCAGTTTCTGTTTTTTTCCTTGCTTTAGAGTTTCACAGAAAAGGAATACCAAATGGAGTCCAAATGGAATAAAACTTTCACAATGATTTCTCTTGGACCAGAAGACACCCAAGAGACTTGGAGTGCAAGTCAAAGGAGCCTCAAGGCGGCCACAAGGGTGCAGGGCGCACCTGGGGGGCGCCCCCGACCTTGTGGGCCCCTTGTAGCTCCCCTGACCTAATTCTTTCGACTATATATACTCTTATACCCCGAAAACATCTAGAGGAGCCATGAAACCACTTTTCCACCGCCGCAACCTTCTGTTCCCATGAGATCCCATCTTGGGGCCTTTTCCGGCATCCTGCCGGAGGGGGAATCGATCACGGAGGGCTTCTACATCAACAACATTGCCTCTCTGATGAAGCGTGAGTAGTTTACTTCAGACCTACGGGTCCATAACTAGTAGCTAGATGGCTTCTTCTCTCTCTCTCTCTCTCTCTCTCTCTCTCTCTCTCTTTGTTCTCAATACAAACTTCTCCTCGATGTTCTTGGAGATCTATTCGATGTAATACTCTTTTGTGGTGTGTTTGCCGAGACCCGATGAATTGTGGATTTATGATCAGCTTATCTATGAATATTATTTGAATCCCTCTGAATTCTTATATGCATGATTTGATATCTTTGCAATTCTCTCCGAACTATCAATTTGGTTTGGCCAACTAGATTGGTTTTTCTTGCTATGGGAGAAGTGCTTAGCTTTGGGTTCAATCTTGCGGTGTCCTTTCCCAGTGACAGTACGTGCAGCAAGGCACGTATTGTATTGTTGCCATCAAGGATAACAAGATGGGGTTCTCATCATATTGCTTGAGTTAATCCCGCTACATCATGTCATCTTGCTTAATGTGTTACTCTGTTCTTATGAACTTAATACTCTAGATGCAGGCAGGAGTCGGTCGATGTGTGGAGTAATAGTAGTAGATGCAGAATCGTTTCGATCTACTTGACACAGACGTGATTCCTATATTCATGATAATTGCCTTAGATATCATCATAACTTTGCACTTTTCTATCAATTGCTCGGCAGTAATTTGTTCACCCACCATAATATCTTTTATCTTGAGAGAAGCCACTACTGAAACCTATGACCCCGGGTCTATTTTCCATCATATAAGTTTCCGATCTACAATTCTAGTTTCCTATTTACTTTATTTTGCAATCTTTTACTTTCCTTTCCATAAACCAAAAATATTACTTTACCGTTTATCCATCTCTATCATATCTCACTTTGCGAATAACCGTGAAGGGATTCACAACCCCTTTGTCGCGTTGGTTGCAAGTTGGTGTTTGTTTTTGCAGGTATTCAGTGGCTTGTTGCATAGTCTCCTACTGTATTTATACCTTGGTTCTCAAAACCAAGGGAAATACTTACGCTCCTTTACTGCATCACCCTTTCCTCTTCAAGGGAAAAACCAAAACAATCTCAAGAGGTAGCACCCACAAGTATAGGGGATCGCAACAGTTTTCGAGGGTAAAGTATTCAACCCAAATTTATTGATTCGAAACAAAGGGGACCCAAAGAATATTTGCAAGTATTAGCAGCTGGGTTGTCAATTCAACTACACCTGGAGATTAATTATATGCAACAAAGTGATCAGTAGCAAAGTAGTATGATAGTTTTGATAGTAGTAGTAATAGCAGTAGTAACGGTAACAGTGATAGCAATGATTTTGTAGCAAGTGCAATAGTAACAATAGCAGTAGTAACTCAGCAAGAACAATATAAGAGAAATTCGTAGGCATTGGGTCTGTGAATTCGTTGGATGATATTCATCATATAACAGTCATAACCTAGGGCGATACGGCACTAGCTCTAGTGCATAAATATAATGTAGGCGTATATTCCGTAAATAGTCATACATGCTTATGGAAATAACTTGCATGACATCTTTTGTCATACCCTCCTATGGCAGCGGGGTCCTATTGGAAACTAAGGGATATTAAGGCCTCCTTTCAATAGAAACCGGAACAACACCATGGTAGTTCTACTGAAAACAATGTCAGTCCGAGTTAGTTTCATTCAAATCATGCAATTTAGAGTCCAAAACAAGAGGAAAAGCGTTAGGAAAAGTACATATGATGCAGACATATCAACTCCCCCAAGCTTAAACCTTTGCTTGTCCTCAAGTATTTCAGTTGATAAGCTGAAAATGAAAAAGAAAAACTTTTACGAACTCTTTTGCTCTTGTTTACATAAATAAGCTTAAGTAGCACCCAGATTTCAGCAAAGATTATAACCAACCATGTCGACAATAACTCTTAAAAATTATATTAACTCATATCAATGGCATAATCAATTAGTGAGCAATAATTAGATATATCAAACAACAACACTTTGGCAAAACAACCATGATATAATATGACAATAGTGGTATCTTGCTAGCCCTTTCCGAGACCGCAAAACATAAATGCAGAGCACCTCCAAAGTTCAAGTAGTGACTAAACATTGTAATTCATGATAGAAAAGATCCAGTCATGATGCGCCCAACATTAGCTACACACAATGCATGAGGATGACAATAGTGCTCTCGGGTTCTGGCACTTATTTAAGAAGGTGATGACACAACATAAAAGTAAATATATAGTCCCTTCGCAGAGGGAAGTAGCGATTTGCAGAGGTGACAGAGCTCAAGTTTTTAAAACAGAGGTAAATGAAAATTTGAGAAATGCACCCTCTTGTTTACTTTGCGACCATTAGTTATCGATATCTTCCATGCTAAACACATTAGTGGCGGTTCCCAAGCGGTAAAAGTAAAGGTTTACTCCCCCTCCACCAACAATCACACTCCACGGCTTGTCCGGAACAACGGGTACCGTCCATACCAACAACAGTCCTAGGGGAGTTTTGGTTAATTATTTGCAATTTGAGTGTGGGACTGGGAATCCCTATTACCGCCCCTCTTGTGCAAGGATGAGTGAATAAACACTCATCATGAGAATAACCCACTTAGCATGGAAGATACTGACTACCTCCCGTCACTCTATGAACAATCCAGACACACAAAAAGGATATTTATTTGAAGTTTTTAGAGGTGGCACATGAAAATTTACTTAGGACGGCAGGATAATACCGCATATAAGTAGGTATGGTGGACTCATCTATAATAACTTGGGTTTCAGGGTTTTGATGCACAAGCAGAATTCCTGCTTAGTACAGGTGAAGGCTAGTAAATAGGTTGAGAAGCGACCAGCTAGAGAGCGAAAACGGTCATGAACATGCATTATGCATAAGTAACATTGGATACTAGCATGAGTAGGATATGAACACCATGAACATAAATATCATAGAGGCTATGTTGTTTTTAATTCAACTACATGCATGAACATGTGCCAAGACAAGCCACTCGAACATTCAGAGGAGGATACCATATCATCATACTACATCACAATCATTTTCACGCAATGTTGACATCCAAGATAAATCAGTATCCACTCCTAGCTACTTAAGCATGGCATGAGAAACTATAATCTCTAATTGTCATTGCAAACATGTTTGATCATAATAAGTTGAATCATGGATACTAGGTTAAACATATTTACAAAAACAGAACAAGTTGAGTTCATACCCGTTTCTCTCTGCCACAACCAGTTCATTAAATATCATCATTATTCCATTTCACTTGCACGACCGAACAATATGAAAATAATAATAGCGCAAGAGTGCCATGGACTAAGCTGGAACCTGCAAACATTTAATTCAAAAGGATAAGAGAAAGTGATACAGGCTCTCTGTTAGATCAACAATAATGCATATGAGAGCCACTCAACATTTTCATCGTGGTCTTCTCCTTGCTACGACTCAATAAAAAAGAAAATAAATTCAGAGAAACACACTGAAATATTTTTGGAGTTTTTGGTTTTTTGGAGGAAAGCAAATTAAAGAAAGAAAAACAAAAACGAGAAAAACTATTTACATAGGAGAGCTCCCAACAAGCAAAAAAAGGCCAAGGAAATCTTTTTGGGTTTTCTTTTTGAATACTACAACTAACTACACTAGAAAGAAAAAACAAAAAGAAGCAAGAAATATTTTTCATTTTCTGAAAGTTTTTCAAACACACAAGAAGAAGGCAAGCAAATAAATCCAGCATGGATAATACAATGAAAAAGTGTGGACACCGACAACTGGAATGAAAATGTGTAAACATAAATGTAATGTCGGTGGAAACACGTACTCCCCCAAGATTAGGCTTTTGGACTAACTTGGTAATCACCACTCGAAGAAGCCATCGGGTCCTTTGTTGAAGTGCTGGGGAGCAGGCACCTGAGGGTCCCACTCTTGAGGCTCCTCCTCTGCCGCAGCCAGGTTTTTCCGGTAGGCGACAATGTCCTCAGGCATGATCCTGCATCTGCCCCTGGCAATATGATCAAATAAAGCAGGTGCAGGCAATGAAATAATAACACGAGTGTTCACACAGAAAACCAGGTTATAAGGAACAGGAATGTCAGTGCAACAAACCCTGGGTCTGTTGCCCAGACTGTGCACAGGCCCAAGAACAAGATTACAGCACCAAGATCAGATCAAAGCGCGAGGGATCAGTTCTTTAAAGGATCAAAGTGTAGATCAAGAAGACCAAGACTAGCCAGAGATACAAGATACCACTACGGGAAGAACCTCCCTTGCCGGGCAGGCGAGCCTGGCAAGGTTGGGGTTACCCCGGAAGCAAGCCTCTAGGATCTGAAGGAAATATGCCCTAGATGCAATAATAAAGTTGTTACTTATATTTCCTTATATCCTGATAAATGTTTATTATTCATGCTAGAATTGTATTAATCGGAAACTTGATACATGTGTAGATACATAGACAAAACACAGTGTCCCTAGTAAGCCTCTACTAGACTAGCTCGTTAATCAAAGATGGTTAAGTTTCCTAACCATAGACATGTGTTTTCATTTGATGAACGAAGTCACATCATTAGGAGAATGATGTGATGGACAAGACCCATCCATTAGCTTAGCATGTTAATCATTAAGTTTTATTGCTATTGCTTTCTTCATGTCAAATACACATTCCTTCGACTATGAGATTATGCAACTCCCGAATACCGGAGGTGTACCTTGTGTGATATCAAACTTCACAACATAACTGGGTGATTATAAAGATGATCTAAAGGTATCTCCAAAGGTGTTTGTTGGGTTGGCATAGATCGAGATTAGGATTTGTCACTCTGAGTATCCGAGAGGTATCTCTGGGCCCTCTCGGTAATGCACATCATGATAAGCCTTGAAAACAATGTTACTAATGAGGTAGTTGTGGGATGATACATTATGGAACGAGTAAAGAGACTCGCTGGTAACGAGATTGAACTAGGTATGAAGATACCGACGATCGAATCTCGGGCAAGTAACATAGCAATGACAAAGGGAATAACGTATGTTGTCATTATGGTACGACCGATAAAGATATTCATAGAATATGTGGGAACCAATATGAGCATCTAGGTTCCGCTATTGGTTATTGACCAGAGAGGTGTCTCGGTCATGTCTACATAGTTTTCGAACCCGTAGGGTCCGCACGCTTAACGTTCGGTGACGATTTTGTATTATATGAGTTATGTGATTTGGTGACTGAATGTTGTCCGGAGTCCCGGATGAGATCACAGACATGACGAGGAGTCTCGAAATAGTCGAGAGGTAAATATTCATATATAGGACGATAGTATTTGGACACTGGAAGTGTTCCGGATGTATCGGGTATGTTTTGGGTCACCGGAAGGGGGTTCCGGGCAACTCTCGGCAAGCTATATGGGCTTAATGGGCGTAGGGAGGGATAGACCAGCCCACAGGGGGCTGGTATGCCGCTCCATTAGGCCGGCCAGCCCTAGGGTCTGTACCAGTAGCTATGTGTTTAATCTCTCTCTCTCGTGTTCTTGAGATGTCACGGTCTTGATGTATCGCGGGCTTTGTTAATATAGTCGGATCATATGGTGTTTTCCCCTCTCTATCTTATTGTGATGAACTGAGTTTTTCCCTTTGAGATTTTGTTGTTATGGGATTGAATACTTTAATGGAACACTTGATATATGTCTTGCAATTGAATACTCATGGTGACAATGGGGTACCGTATTGATTCACTTAATATATGTTTTGGCACTCAATTCACGGATTCCAAAGGTGACATTGGGGTAATCTATGCATAGGGGTTGATGCACATTCTTGTCGTTGTTTCTCCAGTAGAAATATTGTGGCACTATTTGAAGTTCTTTGCATTGGATTGAATATTATAAATCTGAATATGCTTTGGTATTATTTTAGTACGAACTCTTGGTTAGATCGATCGGAAAGAATAGCTTCGTGTTATTTTAGTATGAACTCTAGGATAGATTGTTCGGACAGAATAGCTTTAAGGTGGTTTCGTATCCTACAAACAATTCCGTCTTATGTTCTCCGCTATATAGGAACTTTGGAGTGATTCTTCGTTGCCCGTTGAGGGATGGTTATATGATCCAATTATATTAGCATTGTTGAGAGGTTGCACTAGTGAAAGTACGTACCCTAGGCCTCATTTTCGAGCATTGCAATACCGTTTTTGTGCTTGTTTAGTATTTGCTACCTTGCTGTTTTTATTTATTCAGATTATAAAAATATATTTCTACCATCAATATTACACTTTTATCACCATCTCTTCGCCGAACTAGTGCACCTATACAATTTGCCATTGTTTGGGTGTGTTGGGGACACAACAGATTTCTTGTATTTGGTTGCAGGGTCATTTGAGAGAGACCATCTTCATCCTACACCTCTCACGGATTTATAAACCTTAGGTCATCAACTTGAGGAAACTAGTATGTATACGTGTGCAATGCACGTCTTAACAGTATTGTTCCTATGATTCTATTAAAAGAAAAAAAATCATATAGTACATTGCAATGAATTCAGAGCAAAAATAAATATTACCATGAATTATAAAATGATGATTTTCTGCTAATGAAATCATTATTGTGGTGGTCTCATTTACATTTCACTGGGCTGCAGCGAAAAACGCCCTAAGTAGTCTAGCCAAACACGCATGTAGATCAATCATCAATCGATCGGATGGATCAATTGTCCAAGGGCAAAACAATAGTTAACCAGGCTAGTGACCTTTGGTCTTCTCTATATTCGGTGTAGTTGGTTCTATAAATATATTTTTATACGGACTAATGATGCAATTAGGTGCGGCCATTAGCCGATGTACAGTATACAGGCCGCTAAAAATGTTCGCTTATCTGATGCCTATACTACTGGGCCCTGTATCGGCTCTTTGCCTGACGCACTAGCACATGCAACATGGCGAGAAGAGAGGAGACATGACGCGATTTTTCTAGAAACCAGCAGATGCAGCTGCGGGCTACTTGTCCCTGTGAATCCTTTGAGTTTGAACCATTAGATTTATGAGACCAACGGCCAGGATCGATGTTGTTGCTACAATTCAAAACTAGCACACTATATAGATAGTATATAAATTGCTACTGTCCTACAAAACTCTACGCTTGGAGGCCCAACATGTGTCTACAAGAATAAAGTTGTGTAGTAGACATCAAGCTCTTTTCTGGCGTCGTTGCCAGGGAGGTGAGTGCTTGAAGGTATATCTTTAGATCTTGAAATTGAATCTTTTAGTCTCTTGTTTTATCACTAGTTTTGTTTATAAAAGAAAACTACATAAAAATGGAATTGAGGTTGCATCATATCATTGATCATCTTTATAATATCTTTCTTGAAAATGATGGATCGGAAAATTGTGCTCAATTGTTAGAAGAAGAAGTCAATGAAATGTTTGGCACAAACTATTTGAATGATGAGCATGATTGCAATGTTGTTAGTATGAATTCTTTGAATATTCATGATGCTAATGATATGCAAAACCATAAGCTTGGGATGTTATGTTTAATGAAGATGATGTTTTTAGTCCCCCAAGTTTTGATGAGAAAATTTATTATGATGAAAGCATGCCACCTATTTATGATGATTATATTGATGAATGTGGATTTGGAGAGGTCATGACTTTATTTAGTGATGAATCCACTATTTTGGAAGAGGTTTCAATTGATTATGATAACAAAGTTGCTATCTATGATGATTATGGTGATGACATGTATGCTATAAAGAATAATCATAACCATGAAACTTATCATCATGATTTTAATTTTCAATCCCAAGATAGTTATTTTGTTGAGTTTTCTCCCACTACTATTCATGAGAATAAATTTTCTTATGTGGAGAGTAATAAATTTTCTATGCTTTTGTGTCATGAAAAGAATGCTTTATGTGATGGTTATATTGTTGAATTTATTCATGATGATACTGAAAATTATTACGAGAGAGGAACATATTCTTGTAGGAATTGCAATAATATCAAGTTTCCTCTCTATGTGTTGAAAGTTTTGAAGTTATGCTTGTTTTGCTTTCCTTTGCTAGTTGATTCTTGTTCTCGTAAGTTGTTTGCTCACAAAATCCCTATGCATAGGAAGTGTAGCGACCTGACCTCAGACGGTCAAGTCTCTGTGTATTTTGTGCCATCCCTGGATCGGTATGCTGGCACACACAGTACATCAATGTATATATCAAAGTGCAATCACATGCATAAATAACATAAAACTGATATATATACCTCATAAGTCTCAGCGAAAACAAACAATCGGGTGTGGAGTCCCATCAACGCCATCGGCAAGTTGAGTGTAGACCGTAACCCTGTACCGTACTCTTACTGGTCGGAAGAAACATATCTGCAACATGAGACATTGCAGCCGTGTAGGTCAGTACATTGAATGTAGCAGCAAGATCACTGTAAGAAAAACAGATGATAAACTATACTATATGC
Organism: Triticum dicoccoides; assembly: GCF_002162155.2. Classification (NCBI taxonomy): domain Eukaryota; kingdom Viridiplantae; phylum Streptophyta; class Magnoliopsida; order Poales; family Poaceae; genus Triticum; species Triticum dicoccoides. The sequence continues at coordinate 129,251,416 of NC_041388.1, read as the reverse complement.
AATATGGCTTTGTGGCTCTGTATCTGAGTTTTGTTTGCATAAAAGCTGGTTTTATTTTCCCTACATCAAAGGAATTAACTGGAGTCTGTACTACGGAGTTTTCTATCATGACATGGTTCCGCCAACCGATGTCTCATAGCCCAAATCATCATAAGTTTCCCACAATTAAATTATCAATCCGGTGTTGAGAGTTCCGAGATAGATCCAAGTCCAGATGCTCAAATTGTCCGTAACCGGGGACACGGCTAATCGATTAGGTTTAAACCCTCCCGTAGTTCTACATCTGCTAGCATTGTCCCAGCCAGAGTCACCACTAGGGTCAACCAAGCCAGAGCCCATAGTGACTTGCGGTTGCACAGGTAAGCTTCCGGGCATGAAGTATTCTTCCGTCTCTTTGAGTCTGGGTGAAGCTTTCCGCAAGATGTCATGGCGCTTCTCCATGCATCCCGGCCATCCGCTGGTTTCTCCAAGGTGCCCGCCAACCGTCCTTCACCCAGTAGTGTGTATTGAATTCTTGTCTCGAGTCTCGAAATCTCAAGGTCTTGAAGTTTGAGGCCTTGAACATGCAGTCCTTGCAGATGCCATCATGGAGTTGTCGTCATTGGCGTAGAGTCCTCCATTCTCACACCACTCTCGTGCACTCATACCAAACCCCGCCTACTATAGCGTAGCATTAAAACTATATAACGTCCCTGGCTTGGTAACAGGGAGATGGGTTCCTACCTCATGCATTCTACTCAACTACAAGATTCAATAACACTACTGGAGGGATTGTTCAAAGGGTGCTACTACATGCAAATAAAACATTGGTATGAAAAACATGGTCAAAGTGAACTTGCCTGGTAAGTTGATGAAGATAAATACGCTCTCCAAAATAATGACTTGTAGAACTATTCATCACTTCGTTGGAATCTATATAATCAAACGTAGTATTCACATAAGCAATCAATACTATCAATCAAAAGAACACTCAACTAAATACAATAAATAAAGTAAACAATAATCAAATCAAAGAAGACCAAAATAAATATCCAAAGAAAACTGGGGAAAACCAACACACTATCAACCAATAACTTTCATAACCACACTAAATTAACCTAAACAATTTCTTAACAGAAAATAAAATCTATTTCCATTAAAACAACAGAAATAACTTATCTAAAATAATTTCTAGCAAAAATAACTACAATACTAGCTATTACATACACTATATACTAGCTATGCTAAACTGAAATCCTAAACAGTAGAAACACTAATAAAAATAATTTCTAAAATTATGTACTGAAGTCTAACATATGTATATTTCAATCAACAAAACTTTGCGAAAAGAATTAATTAAATCTAAACAAAACTTACTAAGTTACAAGCAAAACAAAACTACATAGAAAACAGTATTGTTTTTCGCTAAAACCCTAATTTAAATAAACTAAAAATAAATCACTATAATCTTCTGGATAGGCAAAAATCCTAGTGACCAGGAGCAAAAAGAATCAACTTAAAATATACTTTCAAACTCAAGTTATGGCCAAAATAGTGTTTGAGGCAAATTCATGCAAATTCAAACTACAACTAGTCAAAATTGAAATCCAAGTACACAAACGGAAACTTCAACAAACTTGTGACATAGTGCAAAAAGAATCAATCAATTTGGATCTAAAACATAAAAGTTATAAGCAATATAAAATCAGAACTATTCTGTTTTTAAAACAGAAATGAAAAAAACTAAACGAGTTAACGGGCCGAACAGTGAGCGTTTTAAAATTAAACTGCGCCTAAGCGTTTAATTAACCAATGCGTCCACGGGCTAACCGAAATAAACCAATCGGCTGGTCCAACTAAACCGCAACTTAAAATAACTGATCTAAACCGAAACTAAAACCGATCTATATGAAATAAAACCATACCCCTTCGGGATCTAATCTAGACCCTAGGTTTCAGATTGGACGGCGAGGGGAGGTGGTGGCTTACTACGGCGGTGGTCGATGGTGACAGAGGGTGGCGGCGGTCGGCGTCGAGCGGGGCGTGGTCTCCAGCGGTCGGCGAAGGTGGCGAAAACATCGTGCGGATGCGGCAGAGCTAGGGGAGGTCAGGGGCGGTCTGGTAGTGGTTGAAGATGGCGGAGACGAGCGGAACGAGCTCGTCAAGCTCCTGAAACCAAACATGCTCCGGCGACGGGCGTAGATGCTCGGGCGTCGTTTCTATGTATAAGAGGGCGGAAGACCTTGTCAAAAAGATGGGCAACGGTGAGGGGAGTACGTGGGTGGGAATTGGAGTCGAGGGAGTGCTCATCAGAGTCGGAGCGGGTGGCGAACTGCGGCGGTAGCAGCGAGATCGGGACAGCGAGAGTGCGAGCTATGGTGGGAGTTGGGTAGGGTTTCTGGGGGTTTTGGAAGAGGAGGCCGAGGGCTATTTATAGGGCATGTTACTTGGGGAGGAGGTCGAGTCGGGCTAGGGTTTTGAGAAGGGCGCGGACGTCAAGGGCGTCGGGCGCGAGCGAGATGCACGGGCGCGGCTTGCTGGAGGAGGCCAACGGGGTGGGGTCAGCCCTCCAGTGAGAGACGGAGAGAGGAGAGGGATCGGCGCGCTGGGCCGGGCCCTGGGCGCTAGTGGGCTAGCCCTGGTCTCCTTTTTTTTGAATAAGACAGGGAGGAAAATAAAATATAGAGAAATCTATAATATTTTTTATATATGACATATATATCAATAAAATCAGATAAATAAATCCTACAATGTGAACATTTTTTTTCCAGAGGCAAAATCCAAACCAATTTTTTTTTAAATAAACTCCAAATTGAATTCAAAAACTTTTGGCATTAATTTCTCCTGAATTTTTGGAGTGTCATGTTAGCTCCTCTCATACTTTTAAACAAATATTTGTCAGGGGTATATGAAATAAATTTCGAATGCCAAGTTGAATCCAAATTCAAATAAAATTCAAATGCCTCTGAAATTTCCAAATGCCACTCAATTTCACACAATCAGTCACACAATAATCAAACAAACAATCATAAATACTTATTTAATATAACATTCCAAAATTTAGAATTTTGGGATGTTACAAACCTACCACACTTAAAATGAATCTCGACCTCGAGATTCAAAGAGGCTAGCAAGAAAAGGTTAGGGTTTGGGGGTGTTCTAGCAAATCCATTGATCTGTATGGTCTAGTGTGCTACCACGCTTAGAAGCATGGATATGGTTTGGGAAAAACTCATGTACTCAATTCTTTGGGTTGATTGTGTCGGTCTTCTTATTTCTTCGGGATAACTCCTACTCTGGGTTCTCTCGGTAGAGGCATACCTTTTCCACAATTTCTTGTGTCCTTCCATCATGGTGAGTTTCTTCCGAGACTGGGTCTTCTAAGCTAGTAGGTCTATCGCCAATACTAAACAACTATCGAAAATCTCGTGGTGGTCAACAATTTCTGGTTGCTCCTGCAGAGAATGAGCCTGGGTTGAATCTTGCCGTATAGCCTACGATTGGCAACAGTTGCCTGTACATGGGTCAATTGTCCTACCATTCTAGGGATTAAACAAGGTTTTGACATCGTCGTCACTCTACTATGGGTAAGTCACTCAGATTTACCATTCCAAATAGCAAGAGCGAATGATACGAGTAAGTCAGTATGGTGATCAATCCATTCCGCACCCAGATCATTACCCTGTATAAGGTTTAGCGAATCTCGCAATTCTAACACTCGGGCATTATCACAAGCATTGCAGAATTTCCCTTGTTGACGAACTGAGTTCGGATAAATCCATTGATTCTGCAAGCTGAAAGAAACATCTATCGTTACTTCACAACTCTCAAGTTTTCATATTCTCCTAAGGATGTCGGCTGATTAACTCAGAGTCTTCTTCCAAAATATCTTCCTTCAGCAAGAGTGTGCTTGCTTCTTATTAACTCCTGGGCCTGTGGGTTATGGCCCACTTCAACTTTTGTACAATTTTAACTCATCCTTTCGAGGATTATCATTCCATATTCCAACATTACATTTCCTTTAAATCCAATAGTACTTCTTCCTTCATACCCTTGTGGTGACGATCATACAAAATTCCAACTAATTTGGTCCAGCTCCCTTCTATGGACCGTCATGAATAACACATTTCTTTCTTCATTGATCCTGTGGCTTTACGGAGTACTACCACACCTAAAATGAAATGCACTAGTTTATCCATAAATCATATTGTTTTCGTATCGAATCTTTTATTACATCCTTAACCATTTTTCGTAAATCCAAATTTCAAAAAGTACTTTGTTACAAATGTTGCCATCCACATGGTTTGGTATGGCCAGGCATTACTTCCAACTTTATTCATTTTCCTCCTTGAGGATTCTTTAGTCCCACTGGAATTGTGCGACATGCGCCTTGAAATCTTCAATCTTCTGTTTCATCATAGTGGCCTTGAGCTTCATCTCCGTCATCTCTGCATGCACTTCTCTTAGGTATTCCTGAGTATAACGGAGTCTTGCTTCAAGTATTTCTCTGATCTGGTGTATGGCTTCCATGGCTACTTCACGGACAGCGTCGAAGAAAGTTGCTTGTGGTACACGTGAGATGAAAAAGTACTGCCCCATCGTCTTTGGGCAAACTCCTTTCATACGGTGGAGGTGTACCTCCACATACCCAAGTTCCACTCCCTTTTGCATGAAGGGGTAGCCTTTATAGACTGCATCTCCTTCAAGGTGAATATGCTTCATCATGTCCTTCAGGATCTTTGGGTAATCATGATCACTTGTCAGGGTCATGATCGTCTCCGGGCCCTTAAGGAAAGACTCATAAAGGGTCGTCATCTGCAGTTGTAAAACAAAAATGGTGCTCAGAATAAGGTACATATCTCCTTGGGTACACATTCATATCATCCAAACAAAACTTCAAACTCAATTTCCAACATCTAGTTTATGCATCACAACTCATTTTCTTCCATGTTCACCCAGAATATTAATTTCCAAGGTGAAACATAACAACTCCTTAAAGCCTTTCAGCATATGACATATCAACTTTATTGAGTCATGAATTATTACAATCTCTGAGTAATCTATTACATAACTCAACCCCGCATTCTCATGAAAAAGTGTTTTCCATACTACCCTTATTACTGATACCAACATCTCCACTACTCAGCTCCAGCTTTCTCATGATTTGAACAATCCCTAGCAAAATGTCTTGCTTCCTTGCAACAAAAACAAATAACTTCCGGCATGTCTCGAGGCTTCTTGGTGATGGTGCCTACTCCTTGAGTTCCTTGCTTCCTTTCGGGACAATCATTGGCACAATGCCCGACGTCCTTACATTCAAAACAGGTAATATGACTCTTGTCCCTCTTTGCAGAAATTGGGTTGTTCTGAGGGTGTCTTTGTTTTCTCTTCCGGGTTTTCTTCGTTCTGATCAAACATTCTATTCCCGGTGGATCAAACTCCACTGCTTCTGTCGGGAAGTATCCTAGATACTCTTTTCTTTCCTTGGTGCAATACTGTGAAAAATGTCCTTCTTCTCCACATGAATAACATGCATTGGAGTAAAATTCGTTGAGGCTTTCTCCATCAGGGTCTTCAACACTTCCCTTAATCATAGGTTCTTTCATAACTTCTCGGAGGGTTTCTTTCATTCCTTCTTCCTGCTTCTGAATAGTTTGTTGCACCATGGGGTAAATGTGACACTGAGCTGGGTAGTGGGTGGTTCCTTCACACAAGAAACAAGTCACCTGACTAGTTGGGCATTCCTCAACTGGGTGTTTCTCCTCACAATGAGGGCATCCATCCTTGTGTTCCTCCTGGGTGTGTCCTATTTCTCTGCAAATCTTGCAGGCACAAGGTTTATTTCTTGGGGTATCATGGTGCTTCCGGAGAAGATGGGATCTTGTCAGAGTCTTCTTGAATTCTTCCCAAGTCCTTGCTCCATTCCATCCATGTATAGCTTGATGCATCTGCCACCATGTTGCAGCACTTCCTTCAAACTACTGAAGAGCGTACGATACTTCATTCTTCCTTGAAACCAAATTGCTCCCGAAGTGATTATCCATGTTCTGAATCCATAGCTCTGCCTCCGGCTGGGTTTTCGGTCCAGAGAATACCAATCCAACTTCATTCATCATCTACTGGGATCAAGGGTTTTAGGGTGAGATGAGAGAGAGGTGGGGAGGGATACACATAATACAAACAATAGTTTTGAAGAAACGAGTTTTATTTCGTGGCTTTCGGAAAACATCAAACAAATGATACCTCACAAATCGTCGCATCTAACGTAAGTGTATAACAGGGGTTTGGTCCTCTAACGGTCAAATAATTCTTCTGATTCTTCAAGTCGTCGGAGTCTTCAACTGGTGTAGCTTCAACTCTTCTAATGCATGGTCAAATCCTGTTTACTCTGAAATGGTCATCGGTTTTCCGATATCTTGTCCTTCTTGGAGCGGCTTCAGTTGATCCTCCGTGTGGTCAAAAGGGAAAGGGGTATATTCTAACTATTTGAGGTAAGAGAGGATATTTTATAAAATCAGAAAAGATAAGAAGTAAGGGATTGTTATTTTTTAAATAAAATTTTAGAGATTTCCTGTCCTGGGGCTTTCCGATTTCTAGAGTCACGTCCTACAGTCAACATGTGCTCTGATACCATATCTGTAGCAACCCAACCTCAGACGGTCAAGTCTCTATGTATTTTGTGCCATCCCTGGATCGGTATGCTGACACACACAGTAGATAAATGTATATACCAAAGTGCAATCATATGCATAAATAACGTAAAACTGATATATATACCTCATAAGTCTCAGCGGAAACAACCAATCGGGTGTGGAGTCCCATCAACGCCATCGGCAAGTTGAGTGTAGACCGTAACCCTGTACCGTACTCTTACTGGTTGGAAGAAACATACCAAAGTACATTGAATGTACCGGCAAGATCACTGTAAGAAAACAGATGATAAACTATACTATATGCAATATGGCTTTGTGGCTCTGTATCTGAGTTTTGTTTGCATAAAAGCTGGTTTTATTTTCCCTACATCAAAGGAATTAACCGGAGTCTGTACTACAGAGTTTTCTATCATGACATGGTTCCGCCAACCGATGTCTCATAGCCCAAATCATCATAAGTTGCCCACAATTAAATTATCCGTCCGGTGTTGAGAGTTCCGAGATAGATCCAAGTCCAGATGCTCAAATTGTCCGTAACCGGGGGCACGGCTAATCGATTAGGTTAAACCCCTCTGCGGAGGTTTGTACACTTTACCCGCAAGATTCGATCCTTCTTTTTACGTTCTCGCACTTCAGGGTGTTTGAGAACAAGATGACCGAAACATGGTTTTCCAAAGAGTTCCCCTGACCACTGTCTAGTGCTCATCCAATCCTCCCGTAGTTCTACATCTGCTAGCATTGTCCCAGCCAGAGTCACCACTAGGGTCAACCAAGCCAGAGCCCATAGTGACTTGCGGTTGCACAGGTAAGCTTCCAGGCATGAAGTATTCTTCCGTCTCTTTGAGTCTGGGTGAAGCTTTCCGCAAGATGTCATGGCGCTTCTCCATGCATCCCGGCCATCCACTGGTTTCTCCAAGGTGCCCGCCAACCGTCCTTCACCCAGTAGTGTGTATTGAATTCTTGTCTCGAGTCTCGAAATCTCAAGGTCTTGAAGTTTGAGGCCTTGAAAATGCAGTCCTTGCAGATGCCATCATGGAGTTGTCGTCATTGGCGTAGAGTCCTCCATTCTCACACCACTCTCGTGCACTCATACCAAACCTCGCCTACTATAGCGTAGCATTAAAACTATATAACGTCCCGGGCTTGGTAACAGGGAGATGGGTTCCTACCTCATGCATTCTACTCAACTACAAGATTCAATAACACTACAGGAGGGATTGTTGAAAGGGTACTACCAGATGCAAATAAAACATTGGTATGAAAAACATGGTCAAAGTGAACTTGCCTGATAAGTTGATGAAGATAAATACGCTCTCAAAAATAATGACTTGTAGAACTATTTGTCACTCCGTTGGAATCTATATAATCAAACGTAGTATTCATATAAGCAATCAATTCTAGCAATCAATACTATCAATCAAAAGAACACTCAACTAAATACAATAAATAAATAAAACAATAATGAAATCAAAGAAGACCAAAATAAATATCTAAAGAAAACTAGGGAAAACCAACACACTATCAACCAATAACTTTCATAACCACACTAAATTAATCTAAACAATTTCTTAACAGAAAATAAAATATATTTCCATTAAAACAACAGAAATAAATTATCTAAAATAATTTCTAGCAAAAATAACTACAATACTAGCTATTACATACACTATATACTAGCTATGCTAAACTGAAATCCTAAACAGTAGCAACACTAATAAAAATAATTTCTAAAATTATGTACTGAAGTCTAACATATGTATATTTCAATCAAAAAAACTTTGTGAAAATAATTAATTAAATCTAAACAAAACCTACTAAGTTACAAGCAAAACAAAACTACATAGAAAACAGTACTGTTTTTCGCTAAAACCCTAATTTAAATAAACTAAAAATAAATCATTATAATCTACTGGATAGGCAAAAGTCCTAGTGACCAGGAGCAAAAAGAATCAACTTAAAATATACTTTCAAACTCAAGTTATGGCCAAAATAGTGTTTGAGGCAAATTCATGCAAATTCAAACTAAAACTACTCAAAATTGAAATCCAAGTATGCAAACGGGAACTTCAACAAATTTGTGACACAGTGCAAAAAGAATTAATCTATTTGGATCTAAAACATAAAAGTTATAAGCAATATAAAATCAGAAGTATTCTATTTTTAAAACAGAAATGAAAAAAAACTAAACGAGTTAACGGGCCGAACAGTGAGCGTTTTAAAACTAAACAGCGCCTAAGCGTTTAATAAACCAATGCGTCCACGGGCTAACAGAAATAAACCAATCGGCTGGTCCAACTAAACCACAACTTAAAATAACCGATCTAAACCGAAACTAAAACCGACCGATATGAAATAAAACCATACCCCTTCTGGATCTAATCTAGACCCTATGTTTCAGATTGGACGGCGAGGGGAGGTGGCGGCTTACTGCGGCGGTGGTCGACGGTGATAGAGGGTGGCAGCGGTCGGTGTCGAGCAGGGCGTGGTCTCCGGCGGTCGGCGAAGGTGGCGAAAACGTCGGGCGGATGCGGCGGAGCTAGGGGAGGTCAGGGGCGGTCTCGGTAGTGGTTGAAGATGGCGGAGACGAGCGAAACGAGCTTGTCAAGCTCCTGAAACCAAACGTGCTCCGACGACGGGCGTAGATGCTCGGGCATCGTTTCTGTGTATAAGAAGGCGGAAGACTTTGTCAAAAAGATGGGCAACGGTGAGGGGAGTACGTGGGTGGGAATTGGAGTCGAGGGAGTGCTCACCGGAGTCGTAGCGGGCGGCGAACTGCAGCGTCAGTAGCGAGATCGGGACAGCGAGAGCGCGAGCTATGGTGGGAGTTGGGGTAGGGTTTCTAGGGGTTTCGGAAGAGGAGGTCGAGGGCTATTTATAGGGCATGTTACTTGGGGAGGAGGTCGAGTCGGGCTAGGGTTTTGAGAAGGGCGCGGACGTCGAGGGCGTCGGCCGCGAGCGAGATGCACGGGTGCAGCTTGCGGGAGGAGGAAGATGGGGTGGGGTCGACACTCAAGTGAGAGAGGGAGAGAGGAGAGGGATCGGGCGACCGAGGCCTAGCGGGTGCGGGTGTGCGGCGCGCTGGGCTGGCGGCCCTGGGCGCTGGTGGGCTGTGCCCTTGCTGGCTGGGCCGGTCGGCCTGGCCAGTTCGGGGGGTTTCTCCTTTTTTGAATAAGACAGGGAGGAAAATAAAATATGGAGAAATCTATAATATTTTTTTATATAGGACATAAATATCAATAAAATCAGATAAATAAATCCTACAACGTGAACATTTTTTTCTAGAGGCAAAATCCAAACCAATTTTTTTTCCAAATAAACTCCAATTTGAATTCAAAAACTTTTGGCATTAATTTCTCCTGAATTTTTGGAGTGTCATGTTAGCTCCTCTCATACTTTTAAACAAGTATTTGTCAGGGGTATATGAAATAAATTTCGAATGCCAAGTTGAATCCAAATTCAAATAAAATTCAAATGCCTCTGAAATTTCCAAATGCCACTCAATTTCACACAATCAGTCACACAATAATCAAACAAACAATCATAAATATTTATTTAATATAACATTCCAAAATTTAGAATTTTGGGATGTTACAGGAAGTATGTTAGGCTTAAATATGCTTTCGATGTGATTCATGGTGCTCTCTTTGTGTTTCAATTCTTTTATTTTATGTGAGCATCATTGAAATCATCATGCCTAGCTAAAAGGCATTAAAGAAAAGTGCTTGTTGGGAGACAACCCAACACTTTTACCTACTGTTTTGCATGTTCACATGATTAGGCTACTGTTGTAATCATGTTTTATTTATTTTGTTTCAATAAAGTGCCAGGTAAGACCTTTGGGATTGCTTACGATGATAGTTGATTTGATCTTGCTGAAAAACAGAAACTTTTGTGCTCAGGAAAACAATTCTCATTTTTAACAGAAGCGCGATAAAATGCTGATTCTTTTTGAATAAGATTAATAGACAAATTACCCAGGATTTCCTATTTTCTCATAAGTTTTGTGGTATCAGAAGTATGGTTTGAGTACATATTACTACACACTGTTCTGTTTTTGACAGATTCTGTTTTCAATGCATAGTTTGCTTGTTTTCTAGTTTCTATGGCTTATATTGCTCAATATAAATTGTGGAAATGATATGCTACAATAGGACATTGTGTGGAAACAATTATGAATCTTGTCTTTGACAGTACCAAAGTGAAATGGTTTGCTCTTTATCATACTAACTTATCTCACAAAGTTCTGTTAAGTTTTGTGTGATTGAAGTTTTCAAGTTTTGGGTGAGATGTCGATATGAGGAGAATAAGGAGTGACAAGACCCTAATCTTGGGGATGCCCAAGGCACCCCAAGGTAATATTCAAGGAATATCCAAACAACTAAGCTTGGGGATGCCCCGGAAGGCATCCTGAAGGCATCCCCTCTTTCGTCTTCAACATTACCGGTAACCTCACTTGGAGCTATGTTTTCATTCGTCACATGATATGAGTTTTGCTTGGAGTGTCAATTTATTTTGTGAGGATTTGATTTCTGTTATTTAGAATAATGTTTTGCAACTTTTATTTCAATAAAAGTGGCAATGATAGCCTTTGCCATGCTTACTTTGCAAGTATACATGTTTTGTTTGAAAACAGAAAGTTTACCGATGTTGCCAAAATTCCCTAGAAAATACAGAATGTGATAAAATGTTGAAACTTGTTGAAAATCAAGCTCTGATAAATTTTCTACAGTTTGGTTAATTTTTTTAATTTTTGGAGTTAAAGAAGTATTGATACTCTTGCATTATTTACACACTATACTGGTTTGGTAGATTGCTGTTATGTTTGCATATGTTTGCTTGTTTAATGATTCTATTTGAGGATAGGAGTATTAAATATGCAGAGGCATTTAGTATACAATGTTTAATAATAATTTTAGTGATTTGCTACAGTAGATAATGATAAGGTTTTTGCATTGGTTTATACTAACTTATCTCACGAGTTCTTGGTAAGTTTTATGGGGATGGAGCTTTTGAGATTTAGGAAAACCGTGATATGAGAAGAATTAAGGAGACACAAAAGCTCAAGCTTGGGGATGCCCAAGGCATACCAAGATAATATTTCAAGAAGTCTCAAGTATCTAAGCTTAGGGATGCCCCGGTAGGCATCCCACGTCTTTTCTTCAACATTTATCGGTTAGTATCGGTTGAGCCTAAGTTTTTGCTTCTTCACATGATGTGTGCTATTCTTGGAATGCCATTTTATTTTAATTTTGCTTGTTGTTTTAATAAAATTGAAAGCACAAGTGCTCCCTGGGTGATTTTGGTAATTAATGTCAACGTATCTCTTGTTGGACTAATACTTTTATCTAGTATATTTCAGATAAGTTCACCAGTGGAGTGGTGTGGACAAGAGGATGTGGAAACCCCTTTGAGATGCTAAGGACAAAGATTGACTCAAGCTCAAGACTCTACATTTCCATTTTAGTGATCCAAGATCACATTGAGTCCATATGAAAAGCCAATACTATTAAAAGGGGATGAGGTGTTGCTTAATGACTTGGTTGCTCAAAGTGCTTAGTGATATGCTCCAAAGCCCTCAACCACTTTCTCATATCCACATATGTCCCAAACCAAAAGTCAAACTCGGCCCTACCGATTTGATCTACCCAGCGCCACCGAGTTCTCTTGACATAGCCACTACCAGAAACCCTAATCAATTCGGTCTTAACGATGGGATCCCGGTCTCACCGAGATGGGCTTGCAAACTCTCTGGTTCCTGTTGCAACAATTTCGGTCTCACCGAGATATGTAATCGGCCTCACCGAGTATGCTTGACCAACTCTCTGGTTAGCTTATTAGCAAAATCGGTCCCACCGAGTTTGTGTAATCGGTCAAACCGAGATGAGGTTTTACCCTAACCCTAGCACATCGGTCCTACCGAGTTGATCATATCGGTCCCATCGAAAATCCTAACGTTCACATTTTGAACTAAATTGGTCTGACCGGGTTTTATGATTCGGTCCCACCGAGTTTGGTAAATTGTGTGTAACAGATAGATTTTGTGTGGGGGCTATTTATACCCCTCCACCCACTTTTATTCGTAGAGAGAGCCATTAGAATGTGCCTACACTTCTACCATTCATTTTCTGAGAGAGAACCACCTACTTGTGTGTTGAGACCAAGATATTCCAATCCGACCATAAGAATCTTGATCTCTAGCCTTTCCCAAGTTGCTTTCCACTCAAATCATCTTTCCACCAAATCAAAATCTTTGAGAGAGAGTTGAGTGTTGGGGAGACTATCATTTGAAGCATAAGAGCAAGGAGTCCATCAACACACCATCTATTACCTTTTGGATAGTGGTGTCTCATAGATTGGTTAGGTGTCACATGGGAGCCTCTGTCAAGATTGTGGAGTTGAACCAAGGAGTTTGTAAGGTCAAGGATATCGCCTACTTCATGAAGATCTACCCAAGTGAGGCAAGTCCTTCGTGGGTGATGGCCATGGTGGGATAGACAAGATTGCTTCTTCGTGGACCCTTCGTGGGTGGAGCCCTCCATGGACTCGTGCAACCATTACCCTTCGTGGGTTGAAGTCTCCATCAATGTGGATGTAGGATAGCACCACCTATCGGAACCACACCAAAAATATCCATGTCTCCAATTGCATTTGCACACTCCAATCCCATCCCTTTACTTTCTTGCAAGTTGCATGCTTTACTTTCCGCTACTCATATACTCTTGCCATGCTTGCTTGAAATGTATTGTGAATGTTTAAACTTGTGCTAAAACTCCACCTTAACTTAAAGAAATTAAAAACTGCTACTTTTCTTTGTTGAGGGTCTAATCACCTTCCCCTCTAGACACCTCTTCTCAATCCTACAATTGGTATCAGAGCTTTGGTCTCCATTGCTTTGGTTTAATCACCCTTGGAGGAAGATGGATGCGTCTACATTGGGGAGTCTTAGACATAGAGTACCTATACTTGATGAAGAGTTCTTTCATGAGTGGAAAATTGAGATGCTTGAGATTTTCAATGAATATCACTTGAACAAGTACATTACTACTCCTTGTGTGCGGCTTGTTGACCCCTTGCATCCTACCCTTGATAAGTCTATTGACATGATTAGTAATCTTAGAGCCGTCAATCTAATCACTAGAGGATTACCTAGAAACTTGATTGCTAGCTTGCCTGCTCTTGATTGTGCTTACACCATATGGAGATTTCTCGAGGAACGATTTCCAAATTATTCCTTGCAAAATTTAGATGGAATTCTTCATTCTTCATAAGTCTATTGCTTTGAGTAAGATGAGTTCCAATGATCTCAGATTTGGTGATTGTCTATTTGAGCTTACTAATCTTGTGTGTGCCAAAAGAGATGTTGGAATCATCAGCAATATCATCTCCAAAGCTATTAGAATTCATAAATACGACCATTGTGATGATCACTTATCTAATGAATCACTCTCTCTAGGAATTGATCAATCACAAGACGATGTTGAACATGGATACTATGATGAGGATGGTGATAGTGACTTTGATCTCAATGAGTCTATGAGACACTTTGGTCTTATGGCTAATCTTCGCGGCTACATGTCTGGAGGAAAGGAATGGGTTCTTGATAGTGGATGTACCGATCACATGACCAGAGACAAGGATATGTTTCGTGAGCTTGCTGAAAACGACACCCTCGAAAGTATGTCACTTTTGGTGACAACTCAAAGGGTAAGGTTGTTGGCCTTGGTAAGGTGGCCATCTTGTTGGGGAACGCAGTAATTTCAAAAAAATTCCTATGCACACGCAAGATCATGGTGATGCATAGCAATGAGAGGGGAGAGTATCATCTACGCACCCTCATAGACCGTAAGCGGAAGCATTATGACAATGCGGTTGATGTAGTCGTACGTCTTCATGATCTACCGATCTAGTACCGAAGATACGGCACCTCCGCGATCTGCACACGTTCAGCTCGGTGACATCCCACGAACTCACGATCTAGTAGAGCTTCGAGGGAGAGCTTCATCAGCACAACGGCGTGATGACGGTGATGATGTTGCTACCGGAATAGTGCTTCGCCTAAGCACCGCTACGATATTACCGAGGTTGATTATGGTGGAGGGGGGCACCGCACACGGCTAAAGATCAATGATCAACTTGTGTGTCTATGGGGTGCCCCCTGGCCACGTATATAAAGGAGCAAGGGGAGGAGGCTGGCGGCCTCATAGGGTGCGCCGCAAGGGGGAATCCTACTCCAACTATGAGTAGGTTCCCCCTTTCCTAGTCCAACTAGGAGGGGAAGGAAAGAGGAAGAGGGGAGAAGGAAAGAGGGGGCCGGCCACCAAAGCCCTAAACCATTTCGGTTTGGGCCTAGGGGGGGTACACCCCACACTTCCTTGCTGCCCTCTATTTCCACTAAGGCCCATGAAGGCCCATTGACCCTCCCGGCGAATTCACGTAACTCTCCGGTACTCCGAAAAATATCCGAATCACTTGGAACCTTTCCGATGTCTAAATATAGCCTTCCAATATATCGATCTTTACGTCTCGACCATTTCAAGACTCCTCGTCATGTCCGTGATCTCATCCGGGACTCCGAACAACCTTCGGTACATCAAATCACATAACTCATAATACAATTCGTCATCGAACGTTAAGCGTGCGGACCCTACGGGTTCGAGAACTATGTAGACATAACCGAGACTCATCTCCGGTCAATAACCAATAGCGGAACTGGGATTCTCATATTGGCTCCCACATATTTTACGAAGATCTTTATCGGTCAAACTGAACATACATTGTTCCCTTTGTCACCGGTATGTTACTTGCCCGAGAATCGATCGTCGGTATCTCAATACCTAGTTCAATCTCGTTACCGTTAAGTCTCTTTACTCGTTATGTAATGCATCAACCCGCAACTAACTCATTAATCACATTGCTTGCAAGGCTTATAGTGATGTGCATTACCGAGAGGGCCCAGAGATACCTCTCCGATACACGAAGTGACAAATTCTAATCTTGATCTATGACAACTCAACAAACACCATCGGAGACACCTGTAGAGCATCTTTATAATCACCCAGTTACATTGTGATGTTTGATAGTACACAAGGTGTTCCTCTGGTATTCGGGAGTTGCATAATCTCATAGTCTGAGGAACATGTATAAGTCATGAAGAAAGCAGTAGCAATAAAACTGTAACGATCATAATGCTAAGCTTACGAATGGGTCGTGTCCATCACATCATTCTCCTAATGATGTGATCCCGTTCATCAAATGACAACACATGTCTATGGTTAGGAAACATAACCATCTTTGATAAACGAACTAGTCAAGTAGAGGCATAATAGGGACACTTTGTTTTGTCTATGTATTCACACGTGTACTAAGTTTCCGGTTAATACAATTCTAGCATGAATAATAAACATTTATCATGAAATAAGGAAATAAATAATAACTTTATTATTGCCTCTAGGGCATATTTCCTTTAGTCTCCCACTTGCACTAGAGTCAATAATCTAGTTCACATCGCCATGGGATTTAACACCAATAGTTCACATCACCATGTGATTAACACCCATAGTTCACATCGTCATGTGACCAACACCCAAAGGGTTTACTAGAGTCAATAATCTAGTTCACATCACTATGTGATTAACAGCCAAAGAGTACTAAGGTGTGATCATGTTTTGCTTGTGAGAGAAGTTTAGTCAATGGGTCTGCCTACGCCTGGGAATAGTTTGTAATCCAGATTGAATCCAGCCCAACCTATACAGGTATAAGGGCATCAACCAAACCAAACCAGACTAAATAGTGAATTCTACAATCCAAACCAATCCAAACTGTATGTATTTTCAAGCCAAACCAATCCAAATTATTCACCCGCATACAGTCTGAAACTGAAGTTTCAAACCAAGGGTGTGTCCGATTACTACGGGAAGAGAAGAGAGGCATTGGAAGGGCGATTAGCTGCTGCTGCATGTGCGTGTTACTCACCACAATGTACATGCGTCGTACATAGAACATCCTATAATGCTAGATATAAGCACTGTAGTTGACTATAGCTGAACTCCATCCATCATGGGTTAAGGAGATCCTGTTTGCACTGTCTGACCTCGTCGGCCAACTCTCCGGTGTCATTGAGCGGGAAGAAGTAGCGTGTACACCTCATAGAGCACCATGCAACTGTTGTATATCATGCAGTCTGACAATAGTTGGGCAGCTCGGCCACCGTGTGCGCTACGCACAGCCCACAGTCCGCCGCCGTGATGTCCCTGGCACAATACCCAAGCCTGTAGATGGTCGTCATGGTTCCGCCGCCGCCGCATCTGAGATGCACCGTGTCCGTTGTTAGCTCATTGTTCGCGCCGTTGCCGGCGTTGCCGGACATGAACTTCCCCTGCACTCGATCGAAAATGACCAGGTCCATGCCGGTGGTGTTCTGGGTGTTGAGGAGAAGGCTTAGCTTGTGGCCCGTGCCCGCACCGCCGCGGCCACATAGAGCGCTTAGTCCTGCCGGGGAACATTGCCGTAGCACTGCACAAGGCTCCAGATTGCCGAGGAGGAGGAGCAGACAATGGTCGTGTCGTAGTAAGCCGAGGCTCGCGAGACGAGCGCCCAAAGAACTTGGTCGATGTTGGTCTGCTTCTCCATGCTGGCGTAGTACACGCCAATCAGGTACATGCTAGAGCACGGACATGTCATCAAGAGAGCAGGAGCATGGTCGACACCGGCAGTGGAGAAGACGAGGAGGACGTTGCCAATGCATGCTTTCTTTGATCCGGAAGGGAATATGGTCACTCATTTAGTTCTCAATCCATGGGTTGGAACAGTTTGAGACCGTTTGGTCTATGACTAGACCAAACTAGACCAAGCTGACAATAGGAAAAACCCAAACCAAACTAGTCTACATTAGGAGGTCAGCCCATTTAATCCAAACCAAAGGAGACCAATAGGAAAACCGATTTGAAACTATAGTTTCAGTCCAAACCATTCCCAGGTTTAGGTCTGCCACATTCAGAGCCACATGTATTTTGCAAATATTCTATGTCAACAATACTCTGCACAGAGCTACTCTAGCTAATTGCTCCCACTTTCAATATGTATCGGGATTGAGACTCAGAGTCATCCAGATCGGTGTCAAAGCTTGCATCGATGTAACTCTTTACGACGAACTCTTTATCACCTCCTTAACCGAGAAATATTTCCTTAGTTCTCTATGGATAATTTTGACCGATGTCCAGTGATCTACTCCTAGATCAAAATTGTACTCCCTTGCCAAACTCAGGGCAGGGTATACAATAGGTCTGGTACACAACATGGCATAATTTATAGAACCTATGGCTGAGGCATAGGGAATGACTTTCATTTTCTCTCTATCTTCTGTCGTGGCCGGGTTTTGAGTCTTACTCAACTTCACACCTTGCAACACAGACAAGAAATCTTTCTTTGACTATTCCATTTTGAATTACTTCAAAAAATTGTCAAGGTATGTACTCATTGAAAAAACTTATCAAGCGTCTTGATCTATCTCTAAAGATCTTGATGCTCAATATGTAAGCAGCTTCACCGAGGTCTTTCTTTGAAAAAACTCCTTTCAAACACTCCTTTATGCTTTCCAGAAAATTCTACATCATTTCCGATCGACAATATGTCATTCACATATACTTATCAGAAAGGCTGTAGTGCTCCCACTCACTTTCTTGTAAATACTGGCTTCACCGCAAGTCTGTATAAAACTATATGCTTTGATCACACAATCAAAGCGTTGATACGTCTCCAACGTCTCTATAATTTTTGATTGCTCCATGCTATTATATTATCTGTTTTGGATGTTAATCGGCTTTATTTTACACTTCTATATCATTTTTGGGACTAACCTATTAACCGGACGCCCAACCCAAATTGCTGTTTTTTTGCCTATTTTAGTGTTTCGCGGAAAAGGAATATCAAACAAAGTCCAAACGGAATGAAACCTTCGGGAATGTGATTTTCTCAACAAATGTGATCCAGGAGACTTGGAGTGGGCGTTAAGAAACAATCAAGGAGGCCACGAGGCAAGGGGCGCACCTACCCCCCTGGGCGCGCCCTCCACCCTCGTGGGCCCCTCGTTGCTCCACCGACCTACTTCTTCCTCCTATATAAGTCCACGTACCCCCAAACATCCAGAAGCACCAGGAAAACCTAATTCCACCCGCAACCTTCTGTACCCGAGAGATCCCATCTTGGGGCCTTTTTCGGAGCTCCGCCGGAGGGGGCATTGATCACGGAGGGCCTCTACATGAACTCCATGGCCTCTTCGGTGATGTGTGAGTAGTTTACTTCAGACCTTCGGGTCCATAGCTAGTAGCTAGATGGCTTCTTCTCTCTCTTTGGATCTCAATACAAAGTTCTCCTCGATTCTCTTGGAGATCTATTCGATGTAATATTCTTTTGCGGTGTGTTTGTCATGATCCGATGAATTATGGGTTTATGATCTAGATTATGTATGAACAATATTTGAATCTTCTTTGAATTCTTTTATGTATGATTGGTTTATCTTTGCAAGTCTCTTCGAATTATCAATTTGGTTTGGCCTACTAGATTGATCTTTCTTGCAATAGGAGAAGTGCTAAGCTTTGGGTTCAATCTTGCGGTGCTCGATCCCAGTGATAGTAGGGGAAACGACATGTATTGTATTGCTGCCATCGAGGATAAAAAGATGGGGTTTATATCATATTGCATGAGTTTATCCCTCTACATCATGTCATCTTGCTTAAGGCGTTAGTCTGTTCTTATGAACTTAATACTCTATATGCATGCTGGATAGTAGTCGATGTGTGGAGTAATAGTAGTGGATGCAGAATCGTTTCGGTCTACTTGTCGCGGACGTGATGCCTATATACATTATCATTCCTAGATATTCTCATAATTATTCGGTTTTCTATCAATTGCTCGACAGTAATTTGTTTACCCACCGTAATACTTATGCTATCTTGGGAGAAGCCACTAGTGAAACCTATGGCCCGGGGTCTATTTTCCATCATACAAGTTTCCAATCTATTTTATTTTGCAATCTTTACTTTCAATCTATATCATAAAAATACCAAAAATATCTTCTTATTATTATCTCTATCAGATCTCACTCTTGTAAGTGGCCATGAAGGGAATGACAACCCCTTTATCGCGTTGATTGCGAGGTTATTATTTGTTTGTGTAGGTACGAGGTGACTCGCGCGTGGTCTCCTACTGGATTGATACCTTGGTTCTCAAAAACTGAGGGAAATACTTACGCTGCTTTGCTGCATCACCCTTTCCTCTTCAAGGGAAAACCAACACAGTGCTCAAGAGGTAGCAAGCGTATATTCCAACTCCGAGATGCTTGCACCAGTCCATAAATGGATCACTGGTGCTCACATACTTTGTTAGCATCTTTTGGATTGACAAAACCTTCTGGTTACATCATATACAACTCTACTTTAAGAAATCCATTAAGGAATGCAGGTTTGACATCCATTTGCCAAATTTCATAAAATGCGGCAATTGCTAACATGATTCGGATAGACTTTTAAGCATCGATACAAGTGAGAAAATCTCATTGTAGTCAACACCTTGAACTTGTTGAAAACACTTTTTGCGACAATTCGAGCTTTGTAGATAGTAACACTACTATTAGCGTCCGTATTCCTCTTGAAGATCCATTTATTCTCTATGGCTTGCCGATCATCGGGCAAGTCAACCAAAATCCATACTTTGTTTCCATAGATGGATCCTATCTCAGATTTCATGGCCTCAAGCCATTTCGCGGAATCCGGGCTCACCATCGCTTCCTCATAGTTCGTAGGTTCGTTATGGTCAAGTAACATGACTTCCAGAATATGATTACCATACCACTCTGGTGCGGATCTTACTCTGGTTGACCTACGAGGTTCGGTAGTAACTTGATCAGAAGTTTCATGATCATCATCATTAGCTTCCTCACTTACTGGTGTAGGAATCACTGGAACTGATTTCAGTCATGAACTACTTTCCAGTAAGGGAGAAGGTACAATTACCTCATCAAGTTCTACTTTCCTCCCACTCACTTCTTTCGAAAGAAACTCCTTCTCTAGGAAGGATCCATTCTTAGAAACGAATATCTTGCCTTTGGATCTGTGATAGAAGGTGTACCCAACAGTCTCCTTTGGGTATACTATGAAGACACATTTCTCTAATTTGGGTTCGAGCTTATCCGGTTGAAGCTTTTTCACATAAGCATCGCAGCCCCAAACTTTAAGAAATGACAACTTGGTTCGTAGGTACGAGGTGACTCGCGCGTGGTCTCCTACTGGATTGATACCTTGGTTCTCAAAAACCGAGGGAAATACTTACGCTGCTTTACTGCATCACCCTTTCTCTTCAAGGGAAAACCAACGCAGTGCTCAAGAGATAGCAAGAAGGATTTCTGGCGCCGTTGCTGGGGAGATCTACGCCAAGTCAAGACATACCAAGTACCCATCACAACTCTTATCCTCCGCATTACATTATTTGCCATTTGCCTCTCGTTTTCCTCTCCCCCACTTCACCCTTGCCATTTTATTCGCCCTTCTTCTGTTCGTCTTTCCATTTGCTTTGATTTCTTACTTGGCTCGTTTGCTCGTTTGGTTGGAATAGTTGTTTATTTATTGCTAAATAGAAAACCTAAGATCTATGGATCCTCATCCGCTTGCTAATCTTTTTAAGAGATCCTACTATCAACATCCGGTTTAGTTGTAAACCGGACTTGGAGGGAGTCTAGGACAGAAGCTTGTAAGTTTTTTAAAGTCTACAGATCATTCAATCCTTTCATAATCAGAAGACTTGGGGGCTGGCAGGATATATATAACTTATATAAGCCGGAGGACATACCTCATACTTCTGGTGCATCTCTTTGACCATCTCAATTTCCAAGTCACGGCTGGAGTGTACCTGACTGAGATAACCAGACAATACTTCACTGTTACTCAATTGAGCATAGTGGGAGACATCGAACCTCACTTTCCGTCTTTCCATGACTTCTTGTTTGGCAGAATGTCTAGCTAGTACAGTTGGATTCCCCGGCTTAGTAAATCCGGTGCCAGTGATTAAAATGTCATCAGCATAAGTCTTTGGCGGGTTAACTGAGCTTGACGGTTCAGTCGTTGGCGGGTCAGTATTGGTTTCATTAGCAGACAACTGGGCCGTTTTAGGTTGAGTGTTGGAAGCAGGATCTTCTGGTTGTTCAGAGTGTTCTGGCACAAAGGTTGGCTGGTCTGGTTCAGCAGCTTTCGGATCCTCGGCCAGTTTTGTCACCTTCGCTTTATTGTTGGGCTTTGCTTGACTGCTAAGAAGAATTTGGACAAGTCAACATAATGATGAAGATATAAAGGTATAGAAGAAAGATAATTAGTCTTACCCAGGGGCAGTCTTGAAAGACGGCAGTTGAGTCTGCGATGAATCGCCAGAGGAAGAGCGGGAAATCTCCTGCAAAAATAAGTCAAAGGAATTGAATGGTTCATGAAAACAAAAAACATGTCAGTAAATAAAAAGTTAAGGTAAAAAAGAACCTCATTTTGATGTTTCCGAGGAGTGTTTGGTAAGCTGGAGGATAAATCTTCACCTCCACTGGTCCGGGTCTAGCGGCAGCTCTCATGTTGCTGTCGTTACAAAAGAAAATGAGGATCTAAATAATCCAAGGGGTGTGAAAACCTTACTTTCCGGGTTACCAGCCGAAGTTTATGCCTTGGTAAAGGTTCTGAGTCGGAGGAAATGATAGTTACCTCTTCTTCAACCACTTGGCTGGCTCCCGTGTCATCCTGGCAATAATCAGTGTCAATAAGGTGGTTGAAAAACAAGCCAAGAGAATCAAGGGCTACCTCCGACTCAGAGGTTTCGTCCATCTTAAGCATATCAGAGGCGCTTGGTGAGTTCCTAGACCTCCTGATGGTCTTTTTGGCGGATTTCACGGCAGCTCTAGCCTTTTTGGCAGCCTCATGGTCATATTTGGCCTTCTAGAAGTCAGATTTAGCCTGCGGAAGAATAACATAGTTGAGTTCACGCAATGTTTGGGTGATGAAGTAAGGTAAAAGAAACCAAGAGACTTACATCTGGCGGCGGGTTAAGCTTGCAGAAAGGATTCAAGCCCACTTTGCCGCAATCTTCAAATTTGCTATTTACAAGCGTCGTTTACATTTCAATGATGCCCTCTTCAGTCAAACGCGGAGAGCTATGGCGCAAGAGATTGTCCGTTCCTCCAGTATAAGTACACATTAAACCGGGTCGGCGGCTTAAGGGTATGATTCTCCATGCAACCCAGCAGCGGATTAAATCGACTCCGGTTAAACCATTTACTAGCAAGGCTTGGACCTTTCTGATTGTAGGAACGAGTTTCTTGCGTTCAGCGGCGGTAAGTTTATCAGGGAGTTGATAACTTGAGTCGAGACGTTCAACACGATAACCCGGCAATGTATTTTCATCAGACGGCGAGATATCTTTGTAGTGGAACCATGTTTGGTTCCAGTCCTTGGGGTGACTCGGCAGAGCTGCTTAAGGGAAGATGGCATCTCTTCTACACTGAATTGAAATTCCACCAAGTTCCAAGCTGGGCCTGTTGGTGAACTCATTTTGCCGGTTCAGGTAGAAGTATTCCCTGAAAAGCTCAACGCTAGGCTCTTCTTGAAGATATACCTCACAGTAAACTTGAAAGTTACAGATGTTTGATATGGAGTTGGGTCCAATGTCTTGCGGATGAAGTTTGAAGAAGTGTAGGACATCTCTAAAGAACTTAGAGCCGGGCGGCGAGAAGCCCCGGTTCGTACGTTCAGTAAATACGATAACTTCACCGTCCTTTGGCTGAGGTCTCTCTTCGCTCGGGTTAGGAGCACGGTAATGCATGATACTTTTATCTGGCAAATATCCAATGGTGACAAAATCCTTCAAGGTGCTCTCAGTGACGGTGGAGGGAACCCAGTTACAGGTCATAATTGTCTTGAGCGGCATGGTGAAAGGACAACCTAAAGACAAGAAATAATTTGCCGGCTCAAGTTAATTGGTGGGATTACAAGTTAACAATTGCAGTGCATGTTCAGAATGAGGGCTTAAGCAAGGGCTAATGATATATGAAGTAACGATAAGCCGGCAAAATAAGCCGCCATGACTAAGACATTCAAGATCCACCAAGAGTACAATTTGCTAAGTGTTAGGACAAACAGGTTCCATAGTTTGAGGCTATAAATTCGGATCTACCATTATTCAGAAAAGGGAATAAATTCGAAACCTACAGAGGCGACAATGGAAAAGTAGAGGTGCCCTAGAGGAAGATCTGTCGCGATGAGGATATATTCTAGTATCGAAAACAGGTGCTAAAACTACTACGGCGCAAGATTTATGTGTTTTCGGATCTAATCCATGGATCTAAACAAGGAGAAAGAAGGGCGGCGACGAACACCGACGGATCTTAATGGCAAAAAAAAGGAGAGCTTACTGATGCTGTTAGGGCAGCGGAGTGGCGCTGCTGTTTTTTGGTCTGTTCAGGGTGATGCAGCGGCCGGAGTTGAGGTCGGAGACGAAGGTTGACGGCGGCGGAGCTCGTGCGGGTTGGTGCGTCGCGAGGAGGAAGAAAGCAAGAAGGAAAATGAGAAGAATGAAAGGTGACTTTGTGGTCCTATTTATAGGCTTGGAAGTACAAACGGTAGGCGTGAGAATCGAGGAACAGTAAAATGGACATGTGACGGCACGGGCGCCTCGATTTTCGGAGGATCAGTAAAGAAAGAGATTTATTAAGATTTGGATTCTATGTAACATTAATCGTAGATGGCGTCATGGTGGGTTATCGCAACTTTTGGACATGATGTCATGGCGGGTTACCATATTTCACAGTAAGAGGAGGAAGGATTTTTCTAAGTGTTGAAAATTGACATGAACAAGTTCAAATCAACCTGGGGCCTAATGTTGGGGATATGACTATTAGGTCTGACCTACCCAGGAGGGGCCGGCGATTCATCTCAATGAAGCCCAAGAGCATATCAACAATGGCGGTTCATAGATAAGCTTAGTAGAAGGCCCAAACCCGAAGGCGGCTTAAGGCCCACGGATATAAACCGCCATGTATGTAGACTTGTATTGTAAGGCATGTAAGAAAGGTCACCGAGCTAGATACGTTGTATGAGCCGGCCGGGACTCTGTAGG
The DNA here is from genome assembly GCF_002162155.2 of Triticum dicoccoides. NCBI lineage: Eukaryota > Viridiplantae > Streptophyta > Magnoliopsida > Poales > Poaceae > Triticum > Triticum dicoccoides. Next base: position 129,226,646 of record NC_041388.1, on the reverse strand, counting down.
TCGCAGGGCGTCAACCCGTGTATATAAGGGGACGACCCAGCGGCGGCTTAGGACAAGAAACAACAGATCGAGAGCCAGGTTAAGCGTATTTTCTCCCTGCTCATCGAAACCCTAGTAATACCACCTCCAACTGGATTAGGCTTTTACCTTCACCGCAAGGGGCCGAACCAGTATAAACTCCTCGTGTCCTTTGTCCTGATTAACCCCTTTAAGCTAACCTCATCGTGATGGCTCCACGACTAAGTCCTCACACTAAGACATCTGTCGTGACAATTCCACGACAATAATCCTGAGAAAACCCCATTCAATTATGTAATGGGAGACACGTTGGATCAACGTGAATACTTTAGGGATTATTGCTTGACACAAAAAGGGAAAATATTATGGGATCAAATTCATATGTTGCACTGGTATGCTCGGCAACTATGCTTGAGATATGATTATACTTGTTGCTCTAGGATGAAGGCTCCACACCTTCCCTTTTCATGCAAATTTAACGATAATGAAACCTTAGCTTCTTATGCTAATGGTATATATGATTATTATGATGTGGAACGAATAGAAGATTTCGTTGCTTTTAAGGGTGCTTATGAAATTGAATCTTTGTTTGAAAAGTGTGAAAATCTTGATGATGTTGTTTACAGACCTGAAAATTTTGCTATATTGAAATATTGCTATGAGAATTATGCATATAATGCCGATATTGATGCGTTTATTGAGAAAGTCTCCACTGTCCAAGAAGAGACTAACATTTTGCAGGAGTCTATGGAAGAAGAAATTGATGAAACTGTGAGCTCATTGGATGAAAGAGAGGATGAGGAGAATGAAGAACAAAAGGAGGAAGAGCAGATTAGCTACCCGTGCCCACCTTCTAATGAGAATAACCCTCCAACTCATACATTGTTTAATGTCCCTTTGTTCTTACCGAAGGATGAATGCTATGATAATTGCTATGATCCCCTTGATTAATTTGAAATATCCCTTTGTGATGAACTTGATAATTGTTATGCTTGTGGCCAAGGTACCAATATGAATTATGCTTATAGAGCTGAACTTGTTATAGTACCTTATGTTAAGAATGAAATTGTTTCTATTGCACCCACACATGATAGTCCTATTATCTTTTTGAATTCTCCAAACTACACTATATCGGAGAAGTTTGTTCTTATTAAGGATTACTAGCAAACATACCCGTGTGTTGCAACGGGATTAAAACAATATCATACGGATTTTGTGCAATAAGCATAGCTTAATATCTCCTTGCAATATAGATGCATGCCCTTTATTTCAGCAAAGTGCTCTTCCTCATGTGTGCTATGCAAGAGGAGAAATAAAATCACATGCGCCTAACACAATAAGCATGCCTCAAGATCTACCCGGGTCTACGTTATCTATTTTAGCATAGCGCCCCACTTGTGCCGCTGCTTGGCTGGGCATATTTTACACAATGTTTAGTTACTCTATTTGAGCTTACATTTCTATTGTAATGATAAATTAGTTTTTGTATGTTTCAAGTCAGAATATCATAATTGCTTAAGCAACAAATAGCAACTCAATCAAACATGCCATCCCGCATAGAAACTATGTGTTGAAAAAAAATCAAATTTGAAACGTACGAAGAGTTGAAAACTTATAAATGTTGTGCAGAACAATTTGTTGGACCATCTTGTAGTTCATTTGGATCAAGTTCTCATGAGTCGCGATGCCTTGCTAACTCGCATATTTTCACCGTGCCTACATTCCAAATAAAATAGCACTTGAATTAGACGAAATAGATCAATGAAAACATGTATAGAAGTTCCTTCCTTTGTTACAAAGAATAGATTGATGATGCGTACGTTAGAATGCTATACCTTAATTGGAATGGTAGCAGATACCATAGAACTAAAATTAAAGATATCCAAAATTAAATCGGTTAATGTGGAGTCCAACTGTTAGCATGTAACTTGGAATAATACTAATGTGATGCTAAAAATTGCGTCGATAGAATGGAAGACAAAATTTGGTCAACATTAAAGATGAATAGTACTAAAAAGTGAAAGCCATGTCATATGCTATTTTTTTATTGAAGAATAGAGAAATCAAAAGTAGAAAGATCCTTGTATGAGCGGTTGGCAATGCAGCGGCATCAACTAAGGCAATTGTTACCCATGAAAAAAAACTGAGGCAATTATCATAGTTGTAGACCAAACTGTTCACATTGTTTTAGACGGTGGAGAAATTGATTGCCCAAACGCATCACCTCCAATGGAAGAATTGCCTCTAAGGCCATCTGCTACAATATCATTACACTGCTTGTATGACATATATCTGCTGGACTCAGCTAGCTCTAATACACATGGAGTTGTCAGGCAATTCTTTTACAACAGCAAGTGCTATGCTATGTCAGGTTTAACCAAACAATTGAATTGCTAGAATAAATTGGTGAAATATGCTTCTCTTTCCTACATGGTTTGAGCAGAGGCAAAAGTAGACAGTAACGGATCGGGTGGAACATAGATTAGTGATAGATGAGAAAAACGAACCGGCTTCAACTGGCCTGATTATGATGGATTCAGTAACTGACCTAGAAACAAATTCAGAAAATTATAGTGATAAAATCAATGATAAAAACAGTGAGGATTCTAGATGAGGTAGACATCAGGTGATTCGAGCTGACAAAATAGATTAAGCCTATGGTGATTGCAACCACCAGACATCATAGAAAGATGAGATAGCCGCCCCATGTGCACCGGCGTTGGCGTTGTTGAATCCATCAATGACGGGGAATCGTTAATTCCTTATGTTCGACCGCGGCGACACTGTCCATGGCAGCATTGACTGAGACCGACAAGTTATGGGCAGAACCAAATTAGTGGCGTTGCAGTTGCACCAGCCAAAGTTAACACAGATAAGCTAGGGAAGCACGCCTACCAATTGGTTCATGCAGCCGACGCACAACCACATCTTGATAGCGATGTTGTACATGAGGATCCATGCATGTATGTGCCGCTCGTGCTAGCAAGCAAGCTAGATCATGCCCGCGTGAAGCCATCGATCGTGGCGTACTTTTGGGAGATGATGTTGGGGTGATGGGCTGGGCTACGCTCGAGCACAAAGTCGTAGCATGCGAAAATAGTCGTCCCGTGCCGCCATCGCGTAGTCGTTCGACCCCGCGCATCATCCTATCTCGGACACCAGCGGCGGCGGCTGCAACACCGTTACTGCGTACTCGATGTGGGCGCCGACATGCCACCGTCCACTTATTCATGAACTTCACCTCCGCATCGCTGCTCGGTCCCGACGATCGACTCTTCCCCTTGAGATAAGGATCTCCGCTTGTCGACGTCGCCTCCGCCCACCGTGTGGACCGATGGCGAGAAAGAGTTCTCTGGTGGGTCAGACATTGTCACGGCTCCGTCAGATCCGACGTCACCGGACGACAGACTGGTGGACCCAGGGTCCACCGGTCAGACTAGCACCGCGCATGGGTGACTGCCAGTGGGCCTGGTTAGGTGTGTGTGGGCGTGGTATGTGTGTGGACTACTTAGTCCCAGACTGTAACTGAAACAGGATAAAAAGAGAAATAGAAAGAAAGGTCTGAATCTCTCTCTCGTTCTCTGAACTCTCTCTCATTCCTCTGTTCCCCATCCTCTTCTCCCTTTTCAATCTACCAGAAAACTGTGAGATCTCTTCCAAGGGCCTCACAATTGGTAATCAGAGCCCAAATCGCGACCGTCTGCGCTCACAATCTCTCGATTGGGTTGTAATTCCACCGCGAAGCGTGCGAAAATTTGTTCCCCAAATTTTCGCCCAAAATCCCGAGCAGGGTTAGCCCGATTTGGAGCGAGCCGCAACGGCGCCGTCGAAGCAGCCGCAGCCGTCCGCACAGACTAAGCTCGTACTCGCAGCCATGGGGAGAATTCTGAGAGTATCCAGTCGGCGTTGGCTACCTTGCTGACCAAGTTCGAGGCCATGGATCTGCGGATTTCCAAATTGGGCAAGCAAATTGAGGCGACGCAAGAGAACGTCGACGCGATTCGTCATCGTCAGGCGGAGGCAAGTGCTATATGTTGGGGAACGTAGTAATTTCAAAAAAAAAATCCTACGCACACGCAAGATCATGGTGGTGCATAGCAACGAGAGGAGAGAGTGTGATCTACGTACCCTTGTAGACCGACAGCGGAAGCGTTAGCACAACGCGGTTGATGTAGTCGTACGTCTTCATGGCCCGACCGATCAAGCACCGAAACTACGGCACCTCCGAGTTCTAGCACACGTTCAGCTCGATGAAGATCCCCGGACTCCGATCCAGCAAAGTGTCGGGGAAGAGTTCCGTTAGCACGCCGGCGTGGTGACGACTTGATGTACTACCGTCGCAGGGCTTCGCCTAAGCACCGCCACAATATTATCGAGGATTATGGTGGAAGGGGGCACCGCACACGGCTAAGAATATGATCACGTGGATCAACTTGTGTCTAGAGGTGCCCCCCTGCCCCCGTATATAAAGGAGCAAGGGAGGGGTGCGGCCGGCCAGGAGAGGGCGCGCCAGGAGGAGTCCTACTCCCACCGGGAGTAGGATTCCGCCCCTTTCCTTGTTGGAATAGGATTCGTGAAGTGGGAAAGAGGAGAGAGAGAAGGAAGGGGGGGGCGCCGCCGCCCTCTCCTTGTCCTATTCGGACTAGGGGGGAGGGGCGCGCGGCCCAGCCCTGGCCACCTCTCCTCTCTTCCACTAAGGCCCACTAAGGCCCATATACCTCCCGGGGGGTTCCGGTAACCTCCCGGTACTCCGGTAAAATCCCGATTTCACCCGGAACACTTTCGATATCCAAATATAGGCTTCCAATATATCAATCTTTATGTCTCGGCCATTTCGAGACTCCTCGTCATGTCCGTGATCACATCCGGGACTCGGAACAAACTTTGGTACATCAAAATGCATAAACTCATAATATAACTGTCATCAAAACCTTACGCGTGAGGACCCTACGGGTTCGAGAACAATGTAGACATGACCGAGACACGTCTCCGGTCAATAACCAATAGCGGAACCTGGATGCTCATATTGGCTCCCACATATTCTATCAAGATCTTTATCGGTCAGACCGCATAACAACATACGTTGTTCCCTTTGTCATCGGTATGTTACTTGCCCGAGATTCGATCGTCGGTATCTCAATACCTAGTTCAATCTTGTTACCGGCAAGTCTATTTACTCGTTTCGTAATACATCATATCGCAACTAACTCATTAGTTGCAATGCTTGCAAGGCTTATGTGATGTGCATTACCGAGAGGGCCCAGAGATACCTCTCCAACATTCGGAGTGACAAATCCTAATCTCGAAATACGCCAACCCAACATGTACCTTTGGAGACACCTGTAGAGCACCTTTATAATCACCCATTTACGTTGTGACGTTTGGTAGCACACAAAGTGTTCCTCCGGCAAACGGGAGTTGCATAATCTCATAGTCATAGGAACATGTATAAGTCATGAAGAAAGCAATAGCAACATACTAAACGATCGGGTGCTAAGCTAATGGAATGGGTCATGTCAATCAGATCATTCACCTAATGATGTGATCCCGGTAAGCAAATAACAACTCTTTGTCCATGGTTAGGAAACATAACCATCTTTGATTAACGAGCTAGTCAAGTAGAGGCATACTAGTGACACTCTGTTTGTCTATGTATTCACACATGTATTATGTTTCCGGTTAATACAATTCTAGCATGAGTAATAAACATTTATCATGATATAAGGAAATAAATAATAACTTTATTATTGCCTCTAGGGCATATTTCCTTCAGTCTCCCACTTGCACTAGAGTCAATAATCTAGTTCACATCGCCATGTGATTCAACACTAAGAGTTCACATCACCATGTGATTAACACCCATAGTTCACATCGTCATGTGACCTATACCCAAAGGGTTTACTAGAGTCAATAATCTAGTTCACATCATTTATGTGATTAACACCCAAAGAGTACTAAGGTGTGATCATGTTTTGCTTGTGAGATAATTTTAGTCAAGGGTCTGTCACATACAGATCCGTAAGTATTTTGCGAATTCTATGTCTACAATGCTCTGCACGGAGCTACTCTAGCCAATTTCTCCCACTTTCAATACGTATCTAGATCGAGACTTAGAGTCATCCAGATTTGTGTCAAAACTTGCATCGACGTAACTTTTTACGACGAATCTTTTGTCACCTCCATAATCGAGAAATATTTCCTTATTCCACTAAGGATAATTTTGACCAATGTCTAGTGATCTACTCTTAGATCACTATTGTACTCCCTTGCTTAACACAGTGTAGGGTATACAATAGATCTGGTACAAATCATGGCATACTTTATAGAACCTATGGCTGAGGCATAGGGAATGACTTTCATTCTCTTTCTATCTTCTGCCGTGGTCGGGCTTTGAGTCTTACTCAATTTCATACCTTGTAACACAGCCAAGAACTCTTTCTTTGACTGTTCCATTTTTGAACTACTTCAAAATATTGTCAAGGTATGTACTCATTGAAAAAACTTATCAAGCGTCTTGATCTATCTCTATAGATTTTGATGCTTAATATGTAAGCAGCTTCACCGAGGTCTTTCTTTGAAAAACTTCTTTAAAAATACTCCTTTATGCTTTGCAGAATAATTCTACATTATTTTCGATCAACAATATGTCATTCACATATAATTATCAGATACGCTGTAGTGCTCCCACTCACTTTCTTGTAAATACAGGCTTCACCGCAAGTCTGCATAAAACTATATGCTTTGATCATACTATCAAAGCATTTATTCCAACTCCGAGAGGCTTGCACCAGTCCATAAACGGATCGCCGGGGCTTGCACACTTTGCTAGCTCCTTTTGGATCGACAAAACCTTCCGGCTGCATCATATACAACTCTTCTTCCAAAAATCCATTCAGGAATGCAATTTTAACATCCATTTGCTGGATTTCATAAAATGCGGCAATTGCTAACATGATTCGGACAGACTTAAGCATAGATACGAGTGAGAAACTCTCATCATAGTCAATCACCTTGAACTTGTCGAAAACCTTTTTGCGACAATTCTAGCTTTGTAGATAGTAACACTACTATCAGCGTCCGTCTTCCTCTTGAAGATCCATTTAATCTCAATGGCTCGCCGATCATTGGGCAAGTCAATCAAAGTCCATACTTTGTTCTCATACATGGATCTCATCTCAGATTTCATGGCCTCAAGCCATTTCGCAGAATCCAGGCTCATCATTGCTTCCTCATAGTTTGCAAGTTCGTCATGGTCTAGTAACATGACTTCCAGAACAGGATTACCGTACCACTTTGGTGCGGATCTCACTCTGGTTTACCTACGAGATTCAGTATTAACTTGATCTGAAGTTACATGATCATCATCATTAGTCTTCCTCGCTAATTGGTGTAGTAGTCACAGGAACAGATTTCTTGTGATGAACTACTTTTCAATAAGGGAGAAGGTACAATTACCTTATCAAGTTCTACTTTCCTCCCACTCACTTCTTTCAAGAGAAACTCCTTCTCTAGAAAGGATCCATTCTTAGCAACGAATGTCTTGCCTTCGGATCTGTGATAGAAGGTGTACCTAATAGTCTCCTTTGGGTATCCTATGAAGACATATTTTTCTGATTTGGGTTTGAGCTTATCAGGATGAAACTTTTTCATATAAGCATCACAATCCCAAACTTTAAGAAATGACAACTTTGGTTTCTTGCCAAACCATAGTTCAGATTGTGTCATCTCAACGGACTTAGATGGTGCCCTTTTAAACGTGAATGCAACTGTCTTTAATGCATAACCCCAAAACGATAGTGGTAGATCGGTAAGAGACATCATAGATCGCACCATATCTAATAAAGTACGGTTATGATGTTCGGACACACCATTATGCTGTGGTGTTCCAGGTGGCGTGAGTAGTGAAATTATTTCACATTGTTTTAACTGAAGGCCAGACTCGTAACTCAAATATTTTACCTCTGCGATCATATCGTAGAAACTTTTATTTTCTTGTTACGATGATTCTCCACTTCACTCTGAAATTCTTTGAACTTTTCAAATATTTTCAGACTTGTGTTTCATTAAGTAGATATACCCATATCTGCTCAAATCATCTGTGAAGGTCAGAAAATAATGATACCCGCCACGAGCCTTAACACTCATCGGATCTCATACAACAGTATGTATTATTTCCAATAAGTCAGTTGCTCACTCCATAGTTCTGGAGAACGGCGTTTTAGTCATCTTGCCCATGAGGCATGGTTCGCAAGCATCAACTGATTCGTAATCAAGTGATTCCAAAAACCCATTAGCATGGAGTTTCTTCATGCGCTTTACACCAATATGACCTAAACGGCAGTGCCACAAATAAGTTGCACTATCATTATTAACTTTGCATCTTTTGGTTTCAATATTATGATTATGTGTATCACTACGATCGAGATCCAGCGAACTATTTTCATTGGGCGTGTAACCATATAAGGTTTTATTCATGTAAACAGAACAACAATTTATTCTCTTACTTAAATGAATAACCGTATTACAATAAACATGATCAAATCATATTCATGCTCAACGCAAACACCAAATAACACTTATTCAGGTTCAACACTAATCCCGAAAGTATAGGGAGTGTGCGATGATGATCATATCAATCTTGGAACCACTTCCAACACACATCGTCACTTCACCCTTAACTAGTCTCTGTTTATTCTGCAACTCCCGTTTCGAGTTACTAATCTTAGCAACTGAACTAGTATCAAATACTAAGGGGTTGCTATAAACACTAGTAAAGTACACATCAATAACATGTATATCAAATATACTTATGTTCACTTTTCCATCCTTCTTATCTGCCAATCACTTGGGGTAGTTCCGCTTCCAGTGACCAGTCCCTTTGCAGTAGAAACACTTAGTCTCAGGCTTAGGACCAGACTTGGGCTTCTTCACTTGAGCAGCAACTTGCTTGCTGTTCTTCTTGGAGTTCCCCTTCTTCCCTCTGCCCTTTTCTTGAAACTAGTGGTCTTTTCTACCATCAACACTTGATGTTTTTCTCGATTTCTACCTTCGTCAATTTCCACATTACGAAGAGCTTGGGAATCATTTCCGTTATCCCTTGCATATCATAGTTCATCACGAAGTTCTACTAACTTGGTGATGGTGACTAGAGAATTCTGTCAATCACTATCTTATCTGGAAGATTAACTCCCACTTGATTCAAGCGATTGTAGTACTCAGACAATCTGAGCACATGCTCACTAGTTGAGCGATTCTCCTCCATCTTTTAGCTATATAACTTGTTGGATACTTCATATCTCTCAACTCGGGTATTTGCTTGAAATATTAACTTCAACTCCTGGAACATCTCATATGCTCCATGACGTTCAGAACGTCTTTGAAGTCCCGATTCTAAGCCATTAAGCATGGTGCACTAAACTATCAAGTAGTCATCATATTGAGCTAGCCAAACGTTCATAACGTCTGCATCTGCTCCTGCAATAGGTCCATCACCTAGCGGTGCATCAAGGACATAATTTTTCTGTGCAGCAATGAGGATAAACCTCAGATCACGGATCCAATCCGCATCATTGCTACTAACATCTTTCAACATAATTTTCTCTAGGAACATATCAAAATAAACATAGGGAAGCAACAACGCGAGCTATTAATCTACATAATAATTTGCAAAATACTACCAGGACTAAGTTCATGATAAATTTAAGTTCAATTAATCATATTACTTAAGAACTCCCACTTAGATAGACATCCCTCTAATCCTCTAAGTGATTACGTGATCCAAATCAACTAAACCATGTCCGATCATCACGTGAGATGGAGTAGTTTCATTGGTGAACATCGCTATGTTGATCATATCTGCTATATGATTCACGCTCGACCTTTCGGTCTCCGTGTTCCGAGGCCATATTTGTATATGCTTGGCTCGTCAAGTATAACCTGAGTATTCTGCGTGTGCAACTGTTTTGCACCCGTTGTATTTGAACATAGAGCCTATCACACCCAATCATCACGTGGTGTCTCAGCACGAAGAACTTTCGCAACGATGCATACTCAGGGAGAACACTTCTTGATAATTAGTGAGAGATCATCTTATAATGCTACCGTCAACCAAAGCAAGATAAGATGCATAAAAGATAAACATCACATGCAATCAATATAAGTGATTTGATATGGCCACCATCATCTTGTGCTTGTGATCTCCATCTTCGAAGCACCGTCATGATCACCATCGTCACTGGCGCGACACCTTGATATCCATCGTAGCATCGTTGTCGTCTCGCCAATCTTATGCTTCCACGACTATCGCTACCGCTTAGTGATAAAGTAAAGCATTACAGCGCGATTGCATTGCATACAATAAAGCGACAACCATATGGATCCTGCCAGTTGCCGATAACTCGGTTACAAAACATGATCATCTCATACAATAAAATTTTGCATCATGTCTTGACCATATCACATCACAACATGCCCTGCAAAAACAAGTTAGACGTCCTCTACTTTGTTGTTGCAAGTTTTACGTGGCTGCTACGGGCTTAAGCAAGAACCAATCTTACCTACGCATCAAAACCACAACGATAGTTTGTCAAGTTGGTGCTGTTTTAACCTTCGCAAGGACCGGGCGTAGCCAAACTCGGTTCAACTAAAGTTGGAGAAACTGTCACCCGCAAGCCACCTATGTGCAAAGCACGTCGGGAGAACCGGTCTCGCGTAAGCGTGCGCATAATGTCGGTCCGGGCCACTTCGTCCAACAATACCGCCGAACCAAAGTATGACATGCTGGTAAGCAGTATGACTTATATCGCCCACAACTCACTTGTGTTCTACTCGTGCATATAACATCAACATATAAAACCTAGGCTCGGATGCCACTGACGGGGAACATAGTAATTTCAAAAAAAAAATCCTACGCACACGCAAGATCATGGTGATGCATAGCAACGAGAGGGGAGAGTGTGATCTACGTACCCTTGTAGACCGACATCGGAAGCGTTAGCACAACGCGGTTGATGTAGTCGTACGTCTTCACGGCCCGACCGATCAAGCACCGAAACTACGGCACCTCCGAGTTCTAGCACACGTTCAGCTTGATGACGATCCCCGGACTCCGATCCAGCAAAGTGTTGGGGAAGAGTTCCGTTAGCACGATGGCGTGGTGATGATCTTGATGTACTACCGTCACAGGGCTTCGCCTAAGCACCGCTACAATATTATCGAGGATTATGGTGGAAGGGGGCACCGCACACGGCTAAGAATATGATCACGTGGATCAACTTGTGTCTAGAGGTGGCCCCCTGCCCCCGTATATAAAGGAGCAAGGGAGGGGTGCGGCCGGCCAGGAGAGGGCGCGCCAGGAGGAGTCCTACTCCCATCGGGAGTAGGATTCCCCCCTTTCCTTGTTGGAATAGGATTCGTGAAATGGGAAAGAGGAGAGAGAGAAGGAAGGGGGGCGCCGCCCCCCTCTCCTTGTCCTATTCAGACTAGGGGGGAGGGGCGCGCGGCCCAGCCCTGGCCACCTCTCCTCTCTTCCACTAAGGCCCACTAAGGCCCATATACCTCCCGGGGGGTTCCGGTAACCTCCCGGTACTTCGGTAAAATCCCGATTTCACCCGGAACACTTCCGATATCCAAATATAGGCTTCCAATATATCAATCTTTATGTCTCGACCATTTCGAGACTCCTCGTCATGTCCGTGATCACATCCGGGACTCTGAACAAACTTCGGTACATCAAAATGCATAAACTCATAATATAACTGTCATCAAAACCTTAAGCGTGCGGATCCTACGGGTTCGAGAATAATGTAGACATGACCGAGACACGTCTCCGGTCAATAACCAATAGCGGAACCTGGATGCTCATATTGGCTCCCACATATTCTACGAAGATCTTTATCGGTCAGACCGCATAACAACATACGTTGTTCCCTTTGTCATCGGTATGTTACTTGCCCGAGATTCGATCGTCGGTATCTCAATACCTAGTTCAATCTTGTTACCGGCAAGTCTCTTTACTCGTTTCGTAATACATCATCTCGCAACTAACTCATTAGTTGCAATGCTTGCAATGCTTATGTGATGTGCATTACCGAGAGGGCCCAGAGATACCTCTTCGACATTCGGAGTGACAAATCCTAATCTCGAAATACGCCAACCCAACATGTACCTTTGGAGACACCTGTAGAGCACCTTTATAATCACCCATTTACGTTGTGACGTTTGGTAGCACACAAAGTGTTCCTCCGGCAAACGGGAGTTGCATAATCTCATAGTCATAGGAACATGTATAAGTCATGAAGAAAGCAATAGCAACATACTAAACGATTGGGTGCTAAGCTAATGGAATGGGTCATGTCAATCGGATCATTCACCTAATGATGTGATCCCGTTAATCAAATAACAACTCTTTGTCCATGGTTAGGAAACATAACCATCTTTGATTAACGAGCAAGTCAAGTAGAGGCATACTAGTGACACTCTGTTTGTCTATGTATTCACACATGTATTATGTTTCCGGTTAATACAATTCTATAATGAATAATAAACATTTATCATGATATAAGGAAATAAATAATAACTTTATTATTGCCTCTAGGGCATATTTCCTTCACTATACCGGCAGGTTCAGGTGTCACGGAGCAGGACGCGACCTCAACCACTCGCCTTGTTCGGCGGCTTGCTAATCTGCAGCCGCCGCTTATGGAGTCACCGGAGGAGCACCGAGAAGGGCATGTTTTCACCACTGCACCTCCCTCACCAGTGGAGGAAGCACCCGGTCGAGTTCCTCCACCCGCACCGCGCCAGCAAGTCAGGCCAGGGCGGGAGTTCGTCCCAGAACAGGAGCATGTTGCTGCACCTCATCGGGATTATGGACAGGAACGGGTACGGGAGTATGCAATCAAGCCGCCCAAGCATGATTTCCCAAGGTTTACTGGTGAGAACCCAAATCTGTGGCTCGATCGTGCACTGACATATTTTGAGATGTACCATGTACCATCGCATCAGTGGGTTGCAACAGCGATGCTTTATCTGGATGGACATGCTGCACTATGGTGGCAAGCATTCAAATGCAAACACCGGTTGTGGCCATGGGATGATTTTGCTCAGCAAGTGACACAGGAATTTGGCCAAGGGGAGTTCGAATCTCACATGACTCACCTTCTGCAGCTGAAACAGCAGGGCACAATTACTAAATACAAGTCTGCATTTGAGACTGCCATGTACCACTTGATAGCTCTAGATCCCACCCTGAACTCCAAGTTTTTCATCTCTCAATTTGTTTTGGGATTGAAGGATGAAATTCGAGCTGCTGTACGATTGCAAGCACCAACTAGCGTCACTCGAGCAGTGTGTTTGGCCAAAATTCAGGAGGAGGAACTTGAATTGCAGCGACCACGGTCCCGATTTCCTTGTCAAATCCAGCAGCATACAACTCCGGCGGCCATTCCTTCTGTTCCGTCAGTTTCCAGAAAGAACACCAATGATTTTGGCCGCGAGCGGCAGTTACGGGATTTCAGACGAGCAAATGGTATGTGTTTTCGTTGTGGCGGTAAGTACAGCAAAGAGCATCAGTGTAAGAAACCGATGCAGTTACTCACAATTCAGTTGGGTGAATTTGGAGAAGTTTTAACTGAAGATGCGGTTCAGGCATTGGAATTACTGTCTGAACCTGAAACTTTGGAGTGTTGTCAGATTTCAGCACATGCAGTTTTCAGAGCTGATAATACAGAAACAATTCGCATTCGAGCCTTGGTGGGCAACCAGGTCATGTTAGCATTGGTTGACTCGGGTAGTAGTCACAGTTTTGTGGATGAAAATTTTGCAAAACGTGCTGCATTGGACTTGGTAACAGTTCCATCAGTAAAAGTTACTGTTGCAAATGGTCAAGCTATGGAATCCAAGTTTGAGGCTCCTAATCTAACTTGGTGGGCACACGGTCACACTTTTGAGACACCAATGCACGTGCTCCAGCTAGGGGCCTATGATGCAGTGTTGGGAATGGATTGGCTTAAGAGTCACAGTCCGATGACTTGCGATTGGGAGGGCAAATCATTACAATTTACACACGGTGATACTATTATTTCCCTTCAAGGTGTTCAACCTATTTCTACTATGCAATTGCAAGCTATGTCAATAGAGCAATTGGACAAAGCTCTGCATGGCAATGATATTTGGGCTATGGCCGTGGTGGAACCTTCTTCTGGTGATGTTGTTTCGATGCCCGGCTCATATCCAGAAGATCTTATTGCAGTTTTAACAGAATTCCAGGATGTGTTTAAAACCCCTACTGGTCTGCCTCCACATAGAGTGTATGATCATGCAATTACCTTGGAAGTGGGTCATAACCCTCCTAACTCTCGCCCTTATTGATACTCGCCACAACAGAAGGACGAGATTGAACAACAGGTGGCAGAGATGATCAAGGCAGGGATTGTAAAACCTAGTATGAGCCCGTATGCATCGCCAGTACTTCTGGTTAAGAAAAAAGATGGCAGCTGGCGTTTCTGCATGGATTACCGCAAACTCAACGCCATCACAGTGAAGAACAAATTTCCTCTGCCTATGGTCGATGAATTACTTGATGAATTGGCAGGATCAAAAATTTTCTCCAAGCTGGACCTCAGGGCAGGTTATCACCAAATCCGTATGCATGAACCGGATGAGGAGAAGACTGCATTCAAGACACATTCAGGACACTTCCAATTTCGTGTTATGCCGTTTGGGGTGACCAATGGACCACCAACATTTCGGTGCTTAATGAACAACATTTTTGCTCCAGCGAATCGCAAGTATGTCATCATGTTTCTGGATGACATTCTAGTTTTCAGTACCACTTGGGAGGAACATTTGGAGCATCTTCGCTCGGTACTACAGACCTTGCGTGAGCATCAGTTGTTTGTGAAACTTTCCAAATGCTCATTTGCTCAAACTGAAATCCAATATTTGGGTCATGTGATTTCTTCCGAAGGTGTGGCTACAGATCCCGAGAAGACTATGGCGATGGAACAGTGGCCTCAACCTACCAACGCTACTGAATTGCGTGGGTTCCTTGGGTTGACCGGGTATTACCGCAAGTTTGTCCGGAATTATGGTACTATGGCCAAGCCCTTGACTCAATTGCTAACCAAGAAAGGTTTTGTTTGGTCAGAGTAGGCCACTATAGCATTCCAGAAACTAAAAGCTGCTATGACTAGAACTCCAGTGTTAGCACTTCCAGATTTCAATCAATCTTTTACAATCGAAACAAATGCTTCAGACATCGGGATTGGAGCCATTCTGTCCCAGAATAATCATCCAATTGCCTTTCTGAGCAGAGCATTAGGGGTGGCAAACCGACAATTGTCGGTGTACGAGAAGGAGTTTCTCGCAGTTATTATGGCAGTCGAGAAATGGCTTCCTTATTTACAGCGAGGGCCCTTCATGATTGTTATAGACCACAAAAGTCTTTGCCATTTGCAGGAACAACACCTCACCACTAATCTTCAGCGCAAGGCTATGGCTAAAATGGTGGGCCTCCAATTTCAATTCAAATATCGCAAGGGCTCCGAGAACGGTGCTGCCGATGCACTGTCCAGGGTAGGGCATCTATACACCATCTCAGCAGTCTCTAGTTGTCAGCCGTTGTGGATACAGGAAGTCTTGAATTCTTACCAGACAGATGCAGGAGCATTGGCTCGATTGACACGTCTGGCAGTGCACACTCCCGATGAACAAGGTATTCACTTGATCAAGGTCTAATTAAATTCCAAGGACGACTAAGGATCGGGAACAATTCTGCTCTGCAAACAAAGCTGATCAGTGCCCTGCACTCAAGTGCTATGGGAGGTCACTCCGGCGTCAGAGCTACTTATCACCGGGTGTCTCAGCTGTTTCATTGGTCGGGTATGAAACAACAGGTAGAAGATTGGATTTGGCAGTGTCAAATTTGTCAGCAGGCGAAACATGAACGCACCCATCTAGGCGGTTTACTACAGCCACTTCCCGTGCCGACTCGGCCATGGAAGGACATCACCATGGACTTCATCGATGGTCTGCCCAGATCTGAAAGTTTTGAAGTAATCCTTGTTGTGGTTGATCGTCTTACAAAATATGCACATTTTCTGCCTCTCAAGCACCCGTATACTTCTCAATCAGTGGCGACAGTTTTCATTGACAATGTGGTCCGTTTGCATGGGGTGCCTGCTTCCATAGTTTCAGACAGAGATAAAGTGTTCACTAGTTTTTTTGGAAGAAGCTTTTCACAGAAATTGGCACCAAATTATGCTATTCTACAGCATATCATCCGCAAACTGATGGCTAGACTGAGCATGTGAATCAGTGCCTCGAGCAATATTTGCGATGTGAAGTTCATGATAGTCCAGCTCGTTGGAAAAGGTGGCTTCCGATGACAGAATTTTGGTATAATTCATCTTACCATACTTCCCTGGGTAATACTCCATTCAAGGCTTTGTATGGTGTGGATCCCAACTTTGGCACGATGCTGATAGAAGCGGGTAATCTGCCTACATCGCTCTCTGAACTGGCAGCAGATCGGGAGGATTTCATGGCCACGTTGCGTGACAACTTGCTACGGGCTCAGCAACGCATCAAGTTGCAGGCGGATAAACATCGGAAGGACCGGGAGTTTGCCGTGGGAGAAGAAGTATTACTGAAGCTGCAGCCTTATGCTCAGTCATCTCTTGTTAACCGCCCGTGTCGTAAGCTAGCTCTGAAGTATTTTGGGCCGTTTCGCGTCACGGCTCGTGTGGGTGCTGCAGCCTATCGATTGGAATTACCTGCCTCCAGCCTGATACATCCAGTCTTTCACATATCTCAGTTGAAGCCGTTCACTCCCAACTATACTCTTGTTTTTCAAGAATTACCAGTCCCACCTGATTTGTCAGCGGTCACACTACAACCAGAGGCTATTCTTGATCGTCGGATGGTGAAGAAAGGGAACACAACTATTCCACAAATCAAGGTACAATGGCATGGTGTTACTGCTGATCATGCAACCTGGGAGGACTATTATGTTCTGCGCGCTCGCTTTCCGTCAGCGACTCTTTGGGACGAGGCTCTAGCTCAAGGGGGGAGGAGTGTCACGGCTCCGTCAGATCCGACGTCACTGGACGACAGACTGGTGGAACCAGGGTCCACCGATCAGACTAGCACCGCGCATGGGTGACTGCCAGTGGGCCTGGTTAGGTGTGTGTGGGCGTGGTGTGTGTGTGTGTGGACTACTTAGTCCCAGACTGTAACTGAAACAGGATAAAAAGAGAAATAGAAAGAAACGTCTGAATCTCTCTCTCGTTCTCTGAACTCTCTCTCATTCCTCTGTTCCCCATCCTCTTCTCCCTTTTCAATCTACCAGAAAACTGTGAGATCTCTTCCAAGGGCCTCACAATGGAGCGATTTCTTTCTTTCGGTGGATTTTCTTTTATAGAAAGAGATCAGATGAGAGATCGAATCAAAGGGAGAGACAAGACTGGGCTCTGTAAAGGAAACACTCTGTATCACGGGAGGAGATCGAGATGGACGTGGTCGGATGCGACGCACGTGCCTATCGCTTCCTTGACCTTCTTAACCACAGACTCTGGCCCATACGGAGGCCCAGCAAAGCGACGTACAGATTCAGGCGCAAGCCCAACATAGCGACGTCATTAAAAAAATTAATGATAACGACGTGGTACAAAAGCATTAGTACCACCTTACGTATACATTAGGGGGTAAAATTTTTCTAAAACAAATCGAGGACGGACTACGCTCGGAAACAATTGTCACCAGCGAACAAAACGGTTTTTTAGTATCACCTCACGTATAAGTTTTAAATTCAACCGGAAAGTGTAAATTCACGGGAAGAAGCGTATTGTGACGGTGAACCCACGGAGTCAATCGGTGCTTATTATTAGGGAGAGATGTTGATGGGTTTTCTTTTACTATTGCACATGATGATTTTGATAAATATAACTAGAACAAATGCCCGTGCGTTGAAATGGGAGAAACAAACTCACACGCCGAACATGACTCAAAGACCCATGCAGGCCCACATCCTCTAGCCCAGCCATGTAATTGCTTATCGTGCTTCCACCCTCGCCGACACAGTGGTCGTGGTATCCACCTGATCACAAAGCGCCCGAACATATGACAAGGCGATGAGTTCAAGCATTGCACGACACCCTTGTCATTGAACCATGCTAGCGTAGTGAAATGTTTAAAACTAATCTCGTTGAGCTAGACATGAGGGCCGCCTTGTGCGAGCTACACCATGCTCCTAGTCCATATGTACACCGACCCTCATACACCCTCTCGCTTCTGAATCAATGTTACAGGCTCGCCCTCTCGCTTCTGAATCAATGTTACAGACTTGTTTCATTGGAGGGGGGTGGGGGATGGTCTGCAAGTGTCCATGCATCCTTCAAGGAAAGGCCATGTGCTTCACTATGGATCAAACACCACATTCCGAGTCCTCATACGTCGGATAGCTGTGGATGATCACATGTCACCACCGAGCAGCAGGAGAGGTAGACGGTGAGGGTTAACCCTTTCCAGCCGCCACCATCGACCCACATCTAGCTACTCATCCTAATCCAATTCATCGCAACCTTATTGAACAGAAATAATAATAACAAAATCGTTAAAGTGTTCAAAGCAGTAAGTCCTAGGGCTGGAGAGGTGCACGGTCAGGGTTAGCCATTTCTTCACTTTCGATTCGACTTTGATTCCGACTTGATGTGTATAGTATTGTACGTACACACTGATAACGTATTTTCTTTTTGCTCTTGAGAATTAAGAAAAATACTAAACCAAAACATTAATTTTTACAAATACGCATACACATCTACGTACAGATACCAAGCCAGTGGTAATGATACAAATCAAAGAGTTCCTAATCAACTGTCCTGAGCGCAAAGCAGCCTCACCTTTCGCACACCATCGTGAACCAGACTCACTTTTCTTTGATATCCATCAATGTCGCGATCGATTCCTACAATATCCTATGAACTTCCAAGACAAAACCAAACCCTGCGCAAATGTTTCTTTCGTGGAATATAAAAGAAAATGAGATCACGAGAAGATGTGCTACTAAACTGCACAGGTAAACAAAGACGGTATCCACTGTAGCGCATGGTATTAGACATGCTCTTTATAAACTCTCATCTAAATTATTTCTCAGAGCTAGTGAGGCAAGATTGGGTCAATCGATTCACAGATAGCATATGTATCGCCAGTCCTATAGCATTCAATATCTAACGTTTCTGCACCTGAATCATATCGGTCACAATCCAGAAAAGTTTCAGAAATTGTCCATTGTTGAAGAACAGCGTGCGGATTTAGTTACTGAAATTCTTTCACTACATTGCAGAATCATCCACAAGCAATCAACCAAGCGTTGTAGTCATTGGCAGGTCGATTAGTAGGTAATCTGATGATCTAATATGGCGTATAATCTGGGTGGGACCATGAAAACTTCTCAAGAGAAGTAGTATAGTTGAAACATCAGAATAGACATGAGGAGAACATTACACTTTCATACATCAGACAACTACAACAATAGCTTGACTGAGTTAATCAAGCACATGTTAAGTTTGTTGTTTTGGCAGCAAGCCTACACAAAGAGTAAGAAGCGCAGGATCATAGTAGGCATGGTTATTAACAAAGCAGAAACAACATGATTTATTTAACCATAAATAGGAATTTTCACCACAACAGCTATATAATTTCTCCAACAGCATACATATAGCAAAGCTTTCACACCTATGAGACCTGCGACCACACTGTAAAACCTGACCAAGTACTGTGTTACCAGAAAAACAAAATCCCTACTATTGTCACACTTTTCAAACTTGTAAGATTGCTAACCCTTCGGGTTATTCCTCTGGTTGGATGCTAGTCAAATCTTCGAATGAAATTTTCTGCTAAGCTGAAAAACAACAGAAATAATATATATAATACAATGCAGAGTTCTACAATATCTGAATCAACCTAGTGTGTGCTTGAAAGGGGCGTACATTTGAAAAACAAGGAAGCAACAACCAAGTGTCAAACTACAATCAATTTATCTCCAGATGAATAAATTAGTAAGCTCGGATTCATACAAAAAATAGATTGGCTATATTCTGTAAGCTGTTTTCTGCCAAGAAAAAGTGTGAGAGTTTCAGCATTATTTCAAAACTGTAATTGATCATCGGCAAGTTCACTGCATAATTAGGATGCAGAGGTGATGCTGATTAGTGCATGTCCGTACTGATTGTACCTGGCTACAGTATGTTGGTAGTACTAATGGATACCCATAATACCAATCATGGTGACATTGGATTCTGACTAATTGCTGAAGTTTGCCTGGAAGTGCAATGGAGTACTTTACCCAATTGATACAACATTTGGTTAAGCCTATCAGTATGAAAATTAATAGTGCGTACCAAGTAGCAGTTCTAAATTTAGCAGTCAAAGAAAGTGTTTAGACATGCTAAATTAAGTCTGCGCACTTTATTTCTTAGAGTACGCGCTAATTAGACCGAAGCACGCGTGTCGTGCAAAATCCACAGTAATGATAACTGGTCCACGTGCTTCGCCAGGCCCTCGCTCCTCTGCGGAAAAATAATAGTAACATGTTACGGTCAGCACACACTAATTAACATAGCGCGACCATGCATGGGAACATCGCCCAGCCCAACTGTTAGTTCCTATCATCAGTGATTGGGCATGTAGGAAGTAGTAGTATGGTTTAGTTTAGCCCTTGTGTAGTAGCATGATTCAGTTTAGCCCTTGCCTATAGACCTAAATCAAATTTGGAACAGACACGATAACAGATGTAAACTCGATCAAAGGGTCTACTGAATTTTCAGAGATGTGTTTTATCAGACAACAAACAAGCAGTCTGCAATAACTTTGCTAATCATGAAAATAAGAAATCTTATATATGTTGTGATGTTGGATTTTCAATCCCTTCTTCATGGAGCTTCCTTTTGCATCAAGGTTTCTGCATGCCACGGTAGTAAAATCTGGTCAGGGCAAATTTTCTAAATATAAGAAACATCAGAATATCCAGTGCTACTGTACTATTGACAAAACCATCAAAATTTCATAAGCCAGTTTATTAGAAGATTACTAATTTAGGCTGCTTGCACTTTGGTTGCTCACAAAATATGAACTGGCTCCACTGCCTTGTAAATTTCAAATTATTTTCAATATAAGCATAACATCCATGGTTCAGTTACCAAAGATAGTATATAGACCTGACCTAATTTTTTTAAAACATTTTTAGTTTCTAATAGAGAATGCACCTAAGTTCTTTTTGCAAGGCCATGTCCACATACAATTTCTCAAGCTTCTGGACCCCGAGTTTCCTGTCTTGTAATTCTTTGTAGGTGGAAACTGTTTTCTGACATACATATTGTGGCTAAATATTGATTAACCCTGGTTGAATACATAGTAATGATTCCCGCAAAAAAAAGAATACATAGTAATGATCCTAAGTCATTACAGAGAGAAAAAAGTATGTAGAAAAATAAAGTTCAGTGGTAAAGAAAAAAGTGATAAACTTGTACTAATTGTACTTTGGGAGGATGAGTTTGATGATGAACACATGGGACTCACACATCGAATTAATCGAGCTCAAGGAGCGTGTGGGCCACCTCCTTAATCACCGCCGCCACCTTCGTCTTCAAGTCAGCCTCCATGGAGCCCACAAGCTCCACCCCTTCCACCGCTGGCACCAGCGTAAACATTGTCGTCCCACCGCGACGCACACAACCACCACTATCTTCCCCATAGACGTGCCTAGATCCCAACCAAGGATTGATCAATCAGCCCCAAATCTCTCACACGAATTTTGTTTTGGATCTGAGAGACCCGCTTGAATCGGTGGAGATCCTTGATAGAGGGCGGGATGGGGTAGGGCAGAGCTAACGGCAGCAAGGTAGGACGGAGGAGGCTGGGCAGCCGCATACGGCGGCGTGGGCTGCACATGTTGAGAGAGAGGCGGCTAGAAGAGGATGAGAACGTGACCTTGTCCCATGTGCGTGTGGGATCTATGGCCCAATCACAGATTTCTCATCCCCAAATTAGTACCACCTCGTTTATATTACGATTTTGTCTATACAAATTGTAAAAGCGTATTATGACATGAGAAGAAAGCGTATTGTGACGGTGAACCCACGGAGTCAATCTGTGCTTTATTATTAGGGAGAGATATGCATGTGCTTGCTGCTCCTACTTGCAATTATTATGAGAGAGGAACTACCTCTCCGCCTCTCTATGTTTCCAATACATTAAAATTGCAACAAACTATTTACACTAGGCATTGGCCTTTACTTTGTGTGCATGAATTATCCTTTTATGACATGCCGATGCATAGGAAGAGAGTTAGACTTCATCATTACATGATATATGTTACTTTGTGCTCAATAATAAATTACAATTCATTGTTAATTAAAATTGGCTTTGATGTACCTTGGGATCCGGGTGGATCCATTACTTGAGCACTATATGCCTAGCTTAATGGCTTTAAAGAAACCGCTGCCAGGGAGACAACCCAGAAGTTTTAGAGAGTCATTTATTTTTGTTGAGTGCTTTTATAAAGTTTAAAAACAAAAAATATAGAGAGGAACTTAAAAACTTTTTCGCAAAAGAGAAGTGATTGGAAGTTATACATTGAAGAAGTGAGGGTCGACCTTGAACACTTGTGTTCATGCTCGTGGAAATAATGTAGAATTTTTCATGAAGATTCTCACAAAAATAGTCATCCCCTTGTACAATTCCATTGTACTATAAAAATAATGTGCCAAGATTTTCCTTTAGGATGATTAGATTGCTTGCTTGGTTTGTGCGGTGCAAAAACAGAAAGTTTGGCTGTAGTGCATGATTTTACATTTTTTTACTGGAAAGTCAAACGCTTCTGAAACTTTTTGCACATTACTTCTATACAAATTTTTTATTTTTTTTGCTAATTTTTAGAATTTTGGAGTTACAGAAGTATGGTTGATGTTCAGATTACTACAGACTGTCCTGTTTAAGACAGTTTCTGTTTTTGATGCATTGTTTAGCTAGTTTTCATGAAACTATCAATTTTATTGGTGGTATAAGCCATAGAGAAGTTATAATACAATAGATACAATGCAAAAATAAAATATGAATGAGTTCGCAACAGTACTTGAAGTGGTGATTTGTTTTATTATACTAATGGATCTCATGAGGGTTTTCTTAAGTTTTGTGTGTTTGAAGTTTTCATGTTTTGGGTGAGATCACGATGGATGAAGGAATAAGGAGTGCCAAGAGCCTAAGCTTGGGGATGCCCGAGGCACCCCAATGTGGCACCCCGGCTCAGAGAAATCGGAACGCCCCGTATTGCAGCCCAGAGATTGAGGAGAAGTCTTTTGGAATACGACACTGCTTAGCATAGAACAAATCAGCTCTTTATTACAATATATATTGGGTACAAGGGGTTCCGATATAACGGGGAATTACATCAGCACGATGACACTACGCCTGCCACTGTTGCTCTATGCAAGGAGCAGAACAACTCGAAGTAGCGAAATAACAACGACGGTGGTGAACTCCACTCCGTAGGGACTCTGGCTGGAACGCTTATCCTAGCTCGCAAACGAGGAATCCACGACAAACAAGCAATCTACTCTGGCATGACCTGCAAACTGACATGACACGCCAGGTCAGTACATTGAATGTACTTGCAAGCTCACAACAAACAAGCGCAATCAAGACAAACATCAGCATGGCAATTACAGGTTAAACATGGATGAACATGATACTATCAGATCAATCATAGCATGAACAAGATGATACAGCTAGAACAATACGAGCATGGCATGAACATATGAACATGATAATACTAGCATGCAACATGATGACGCTATCATGCACCAACTTACTCTGCTCGGGTTACCTCGTAACCAATACATGCATGAACTTACCATCACGGACATCACATGATAATCTTTGGATCCAATCAAGCTTGGTATTACAGTATCGTAGTAATCATACATGACCACAAGGAGCTTGACCTTTACCCGTGATTCTCGCACAACATCACAAATATCCATCAAGTCGGTATCCATGATAGGACGGTGATCCTCTCACGATCACAATAAAGATCAACCAACTTCTTTCATCATCGAACCGGGGTTGTTATTAATCATATTATTATTACTGTTGACTCATAGTGTGACCAACTACGAACTGGGCCCTTATCCGCGCACATGGTTATCGATAGATTTAATATACACTCTGCAGAGGTTAGTAGGTTACATCTCGCATTCTTTTCTAGCTTGTATACTAATTTGTTGAAATGGCACTTATGACGAGATAGTTTTAACTTGGTAGAGTGATATTCATTGCATCTTTCATATGGTGTCTAGCTTTCATTGCTTCTAATTTGTTGAAATGCCTTCTCCTTAGTTTACACATCATAAGTTGTGAATATGCAATGGCACTAATGACAAGAGACCTCTAACTTGGTAGTGTGATGTTGTTTGCATCTTGCATATGATTTATTTCTTGTACTGCTTCACATTTGTTTAAACGCCATTTATGATGAGACACTGTTAACTTCGCAGAGCGATATTTGTAGCATCTTTCATATGGGGTCTACCTTCCATTGCATTGCTTCTAATTTAGTGAAATGTCTTCTGTTTAGTTTACACATCATAGTTCTAGTTATCTCTTCCGTCCTGTTTTTCGTACATATTACATCCTCCTATCATGTGGTTGTCTAACATCAAAATTCAGTTCGTCTGTATCACGCATCAATTTGTTCGGAAGAACTAAATTGTTATTCGTTTTTCTTGTCGGCTTGACTTAACATGGCACAGAGAAAGAGGAAGAAACACAGAATGGCAGGGAATGGGAACCGGAAGAATCCTGCAGATTCTGCTGGTACTGATGGTGCAATAGAAGGTCAAAGTCCAGCGGAAAATTCTACAAACAGGGTATCCCATGCTACACGAGCTGTAGAAAAAGCCAAACAGAAACAAATAGCTGCCACCAAACAAGCAGAGATAGCCCTAGTTCTTGCAACACCTTTCATAGTACTACCAGCTGCACGAGTTACTCGTGCGTCAACTGAGCTAGCAGCATGTTCCCAAGCTCCCTTGCCACCTGACACTACTTCCCAAGCACTCTTGACACAAGACGAGTTGGCAAGATCAGATGAACCTTGTGAGCCTCAACAGCAAGAAGGTAGTTGCTAGAGTCAAGTTACAGTTGCATGCTTCTTTATATGTAGTCTCACAGTTTGATGTACACTAACACTTCCTATGTTCGTTGTTGGACTAGCACCTAGGCGCAAGAGGAAACAAACATCAGGGATAATGCTCGATAGGTTAACTAAATCTAGAGGAGGAAGAATGGAGATCCGTTTTGAGGTAGGTTTAAAAAGGCCACGTGATGCTACAGAGTCAGCCAAGTTAGTATCAGAGGTAGCGGTTGCCGTTAGGTGTCATGTACGTATCCTCCCAACATGGATTCAGTACAAGAATGACAAAGACGAAACCCAGTTCAACACCTTCCTCGACCATTTATCTGTAAGTATGGTTATGTATGGAAACTAGTAATATCGTCTTGCTCTGTCCCATACTTTTTAGGTTGCTGATAATGAGACTCCCATAATTTTCAACATATGAGGTTCAAGTTGGATAGCTAAGATGATGTAACCAGACAAGCTTGCACCCATGTTTTCAAGTCTTCTCTATGATAGTATCGGTATAACTTGAGGAAAACTCACTTTGAAGGCAAGACTAACAGTGAACTTCCCCAAACATCTCCACTGGAAAATATATTGGATGAAGACTGGAGGGGCCTCGTTAAACACTGGTCTGATCCGAAGTATCAGGTACATTATATATATGTGATCAGATCACATGCTGAAGTCCTATTTACGCATGTGCCACACAAATCTATCTTCTTGTAGGTGAAATGATCAAAGAACAAGGCCAACCATAGGAAAGTGAAATTCCAACAGACGCCTGGATCTCATAGCTATATTGGACACTGCGAGGCTCTTGTAATTAGCTGTTGTTTTACTCTTTTCACTGTACCATATTATCATATGTATATTAACTTGTTCCAAATGCAGAGAAAAGCCCGCAAGGACCAAAAAAGTACCTGAACCAAATGTTGTGGAAATCTTCAAGGACTGTCACACCAGCAAGAAGAAGGGCATGACTACACCAGTCAAAGCCGCTATTGTAAGTCCTTAATCCTCATGCCTTTTAACTACTACTTACTCTGACTTGTGCCTTGAACTGCATGGTTTGCAGCCAATGTCTATTACTCTTTTCAATTTTATACACAATTGTCTTAGCGTATCATTGCACCTTACAAGGTTTAAAAGAGAGGAGTGATGTTCCTTTGATCTTGACCTGTAATCTAGTTTCGTGCTAGACTTGCCCACACAATGTTACAATTGTCTGTTTGTCTGTTGTCAGTTGTTTTGTGATATGAATGATGTACTATGCTTACTGTATTATAAACTTTGTCTCTTTATCCTTAGCCCTCAATACAATGTGAAGAAATAGACAATACATTAGCGATGGTACATGGTCATATGTTTGGAACCTAGTTTTATTATGTACTTTGCAATAAAATACAACTAATATTTTACATGGGTTCACCAGAATAAGTTCTGTATATAGACCAAAACTATTTTGTTTGGTTTTGCTGCCTCCTTAATATCTTATGTTCTGATACTACTAATGTAAAACCTCAACTTTTCAGTGAGCTATGGAAAAAATGGTGGAACCGCCACCTTCTGAAGGTGGCGAGGCAACTATAACCGCAATGTCAGCTCTTGCTGCAGTGGGTCAGTACCTGTCCACTAACAGTGCCAAAAGCACGTTCCTGCGTAATACTGGGTTGGTTGTTAAGGCAATCTCATCCAAACTGCCTCGTGTTCAAGATATGCGAGTTCAAATCAATGTTGTATCTGCGCTCCAGACACAAGTCCATTCCCTAACAAAGACCCTTTGTGAAACAAGGAGAGACATTGTTCGATGTTGTCAAGATATGCATGGTTTTGAAACCAAACTATCAGACATTTGATATGTTGTTCAGGATCCTAGGAGAACTGAAGGCGAAGGTTATGTTGCTCCATCGGACAATACAACATGAAAACGTAACAGTCATGTCAAATGAACTAAGCTTCTGAACTTCTGATGGTGCATTTATGTAACGCCCTCGATGCGGCTATATCTCCCACGTGTCGAAGCACGACTTAGAGGCATAACCGCATTGAAAGCAATGTCGCAAGTGAGGTAATCTTCACACAACCCATGTAATACATAAGGGAAAGAGATACATAGTTGGCTTACAATCGCCACTTCACACAAATACATGAATAAAGCATTACATCATCCAAATACAATCAGGGTCCGACTACGGAACCAAAATAAAAGAAGAACCCCAACTGGGCTCCACTACTGATCAACTAGAACGAAACAACACAAAGGACAAGATCTTCATTGAGCTCCTCCTAAGCTTGGTTGCGTCATCTGCACGGACTCATCGGCACCTGCAAGCTGGTTTGGAAGTATCTGTGAGCCACGGGGACTCAGCAATCTCGCACCCTCACGATCAAGACTATTTAAGCTTATGGGTAAGGTAAAAGGTATGACGTGGAGCTGCAGCAAGCGACTAGCATATATGGTGGCTAACATACGCAAATGAGAGCGAGAAGAGAAGGCAAAGCACGGTCGATAAAAGTATGATCAAGAAGTGATCCTAGAACAACCTACGTCAAGCATAACTCCAACACCGTGTTCACTTCCCGGACTCTGCCGGAAAGAGACCATCACGGTTACACACGCAGTTGATTCATTTTAATTAAGTTAAGGTTCAAGTTATCTACAACCGGACATTAACAAATTCCCATCTGCCCATAACCGCGGGCACGGCTTTCGAAAGTTCAAATCCCTGCAGGGGTGTCCCAACTTAGCCCATGACAAGCTCTCACGGTCAACGAAGGAATAGACCTCCTCCCGAGACATTCCGATCAGACTCGGTATCCCAGTTCTACAAGACATCCTCGACAATGGTAAAACAAGTCCAGCAAGACCACCCGCTGTGCCGACAAATCCCGATAGGAGCTGCACATATCTCGTTCTCAGGGCACACCGGATAAGCTAAGCGTATAGGAGCCGACATAACCCAAGTTGCCAAGGGATGGCCCTGCACGGTGCTCTGGGTTGGACCAACACTCAGAGGAGCACTGGCCCGGGGGGTTAAAATAAGATGACCCTTGGGCTGGCCTAACCCAAGGGAAAAAGAGGCTAGGTGGCAAATGGTAAAACCAAGGTTGGGCCTTGCTGGAGGAGTTTTATTCAAAGCGAACTGTCAAGGGGTTCCCATTATAACCCAACCGCGTAAGGAACGCAAAATCCGAGAACATAACACCGATATGACAGAAACTAGTGCGTCAAGAGTGGAACAAAACACCAGGCATAAGGCCGAGCCTTCCACCCTTTACCAAGTATATAGATGCATTAATTAAATAAGATATATTGTGATATCCCAACAAGTAAACATGTTCCAACAAGGAACAACATCTCCATGTTCCAACAAGGAACAAACTTCAATCTTCACCTGCAACTAACAACGCTATAAGAGGGGCTGAGCAAAGCGGTAACATAGCCAAACAACGGTTTGCTAGGACAAGGTGGGTTAGAGGCTTGGCTCAACAATATGGGAGGCATGATAAGCAAGTGGTAGGTATCGCAGCATAGGCATAGCAAAAGAGCGAGCAACTAAGCAAGCAAAGATAGAAGTGATTTCGAGGGTATGATCATCTTGCCTGAAATCCTGCAAGGAAGAAGAATGAGTCCATGAGGAAGACAAACAGACGTAGACGAACGAATCCTCACAACACGACGTTACCGAAACCAACCCGAAGAAGCAAACACCGGAAAGAAGCACACAACATAGTAAACAACCCTCACATAATCATGGCATGATGCACAAACAAGTATGATGCATGTCCGGATTAAAGAGGCATGGCATGGCAAGGTGCACAAGCAATCCTACAAATTAAGTGGAGCTCAATATGCAACTCTGTTGCATATTGATCGAACACCACATCAATTATTTAGTTCACTCTCGGTTAGGTACTCCACAATATTAAATGTTGGTTAACATGGCAAGAGGTGTAGCAAAGTAAAACTACCTATCTAGTCAAGTTTAAATGAGGCCGGAAGTAACAAACAACAATTCCAGTAAATCCCCATATGCATATATTAGGTTTGGTGCTGTTCTTCCGTAAACCAAATTCTATAGTTATTAAACATGCAAGATGATGCCACCATGTTAAACTAGGCAACATTCTACCCCATTTACATATAAAGTTCATTAAAATCCGAGTTACGGTTATTTAGTTATGAATTTAATCATTTTAACATGGCATAGGAGCAAATTTAAACAAACATCATTTTAAACATGTCAAACATGATCAAAAGATGGGTATTGTGAAACTAGATGAAATTATAGTCAAGTTACATATATAACTTATTTAGATCCGATGCACGGTTGAGAAGTTACTAAATGCATGAAGTTTAGGGGCTATTCTGCAAAACTGCGGTCTCAGGTCTAATTGCTAAAATCGCAGACAAGGAGAAAAAAATACATTAGGCCGAATCTATTCTTGGGCCAACAGAGAGGCGCTGGGGAGCAGCTCACCCCTTGGGCTTCGGCCCGCTCGCTGGAGAGGCCAAGGCAGGCCGCAAAGGGGTGCTGGCGCGCTGGCCCTCGCGGGCGAAGGGATCTGGGCCTGCGCGACTGAAGAGAGCGGGTTAGGGATCGAGGTGGTCGAGGCCTGGTCCATGAGGGCGCGGTCAACGGAGCTGGCTCGCGACCAGATCGAGGCTCTGGACGAAATTGACCTGAGGCAGGGGCGCGGGCAGCTTCTATGGCGTCGGGACTCGACGGAGATGTAGCAGGCGAGGTGGGAGAGGGTCGTGGGGGTCGGGAACGGGCGCGGCGGCACCGATCTCCTCCGGATCTGGCGTGATGGCATCAGACGCTGACGAGGGCACCCCACGGGGTGGTTGCTTCTTCGAGCACCATGAGAAAACTCCTGAGAGAGAGAAATCAGAGAGACATGAGGTCGTTCAGAGGAAGAAGGAGGGAAACAGGAAGAGAAAGGGAAAGTGGACGGCGGCTTATCTGATCGGGGATGCTTGGGATGAGCCCCTTCTTGGGCGTGGGCGGCTGCTATGTCGAGGCGAGCGACGCGTCTGAGGCGGAGGAGGGCTCCGACGATGGAAAGGCTACAGGGCGGCGGGTCTACGACGGACGAGCATCGGCTCGGGGAGCTCCTGCTCAGCCCCGACTGCGAAGGGAGGCGCGGCCGATGAGGTGTTGCGCGAGGGGAGGAGCGCGTGGCCTCGAGCACCTGGCTGCTGATGCAGAGGAGTGGGATGACGAGGGGTGGATCGGGAAGGAGGATGGTTGGGTGGATCGGGCAGGGGAGATCCCGAGGGGGGATTTGGTGTAGTGGCGGCGGCGGCGATGGGACAGACTCCCTAGAAGTTAGGGTTTGTCCAAAATAGACTAGGAGTGGAGTATATATACACCACAGATTAGGTTAGGGGCTACCTCGTCCCTCCGATCGCAATCGGACGATCGCGAATAAAATAGCTAGGGAGTCCAAAAAGGAAAAAGGAGATGTTTTGTAGATGTTTGGGGATGATCCGGACCCGTTGGTGACGACTGTTGAAGGAAATATGCCCTAGAGGCAATAATAAAGTTATTATTTATTTCCTTATATCATGATAAATGTTTATTATTCATGCTAGAATTGTATTAACCGGAAACATAATACATGTGTGAATACATAGACAAACAGAGTGTCACTAGTATGCCTCTACTTGACTAGCTCGTTAATCAAAGATGGTTATGTTTCCTGACCATGAACAATGAGTTGTTATTTGATTAACGAGGTCACATCATTAGTTGAATGATCTGATTGACATGACCCATTCCATTAGCTTAGCACCTGATCGTTTAGTATGTTGCTATTGCTTTCTTCATGACTTATACATGTTCCTATGACTATGAGATTATGCAACTCCCGTTTGCCGGAGGAACACTTTGGGTGCTACCAAACGTCACAACGTAACTGGGTGATTATAAAGGAGCATTACAGGTGTCTCCAAAGGTAGATGTTGGGTTGGCGTATTTCGAGATTAGGATTTGTCACTCTGATTGTCGGAGAGATATCTCTGGGCCCTCTCGGTAATGCACATCACATAAGCCTTGCAAGCACTGCAACTAATATGTTAGTTGTGAGATGATGTATTACGGAACGAGTAAAGAGACTTGCCGGTAACGAGATTGAACTAGGTATTGGATACCGACGATCAAATCTCGGGCAAGTAACATACCGATGACAAAGGGAACAACGTATGTCGTTATGCGGTCTGACCGATAAAGATCTTCGTAGAATATGTAGGAGCCAATATGGGCATCCAGGTCCCGCTATTGGTTATTGACCGGAAACGTGTCTTGGTCATGTCTACATTGTTCTCGAACCCGTAGGGTCCGCACGCTTAAGGTTTCGATGACAGTTATATTATGAGTTTATGAGTTTTGATGTACCGAAGGAGTTCGGAGTCCCGGATGAGATCGGGGACATGACGAGGAGTCTCGAAATGGTCGAGACGTAAAGATCGATATATTGGACGACTATATTCGGAGTTCGGAAAGGTTCCGAGTGATTCGGGTATTTTCGGGAGTACCGGGGAGTTACGGGAATACGGGGAAGAGTATTGGGCCTTGATGGGCTTTAGTGGGAAGAGGAGAAAAAGGCTGCGCCCCCCCTCCCCTCTAGTCCGAATTGGACTAGGAAAAAGGGGGCCGGCCACCTCTCCTTCTCCTCCTATTCCTTCTCCCTTCCTCCCCTCTTGGTGGATTTCTACTAGGACTTGGAGTCCTAGTAGGACTCCCCACCCTGGCCGCACCTCTGCCTTGGCCGGCCTCCTCCTCCTCCATCCTTTATATACTGAGGCAAGGGGCACCTCTAAACACACAAGTTGACACAAGTTGATCCACGTGATCGATTCCTTAGCCGTGTGCGGTGCCCCCTGCCACCATATTCCTCGATAATACTGTAGCGGAGTTTAGGCGAAGCCCTGCTGCTGTAGTTCATCAAGATCGTCACCACGCCATCGTGCTGACGAAACTCTTCCCCGACACTTTGCTGGATCGGAGTCCGGGGATCGTCATCGAGCTGAACGTGTGCTCGAACTCGGAGGTGCCGTAGTTTCGGTGCTTGATCGGTTGGATCGTGAAGACGTACGACTACTTCCTCTACGTCGTGTCATCGCTTCCGCAGTCGGTCTGCGTTGGGTACGTAGACAACACTCTCCTCTCGTTGCTATGCATCACATGATCCTGTGTGCGCGTAGGAATTTTTTTTTGAAATTACTACGAAACCCAACAGTGGCATCCGAGCCTAGGTTAATGATGTTGATGTTATATGCACGAGTAGAACACAAGTGAGTTGTGGACGATACAAGTCATACTGCCTACCAGCATGTCATATTTTGGTTCAGCGGTATTGTTGGACGAGACGACCCGGACCAACCTTACGCGTACGCTTACGCGAGACCGGTTCCCTCGACGTGCTTTGCACAGAGATGGCTTGCGGGCGACTGCCTCTCCAACTTTAGTTGAACCAAGTATGGCTACGCCCGGTCCTTGCGAAGGTTAAAACGGAGTCTATTTGACAAACTATCGTTGTGGTTTTGATGCGTAGGTGAGATTGGTTCTTACTTAAGCCCGTAGCAGCCACGTAAAACATGCAACAACAAAGTAGAGGACGTCTAACTTGTTTATGCAGGGCATGTTGTGATGTGATATGGTCAAGGCATGATGCTGAATTTTATTGTATGAGATGATCATGTTTTGTAACCAAGTTATCGGCAACTGGCAGGAGCCATATGGTTGTCGCTTTATTGTATGCAATGCAATCGCGATGTAATGCTTTACTTTATTACTAAACGGTAGTGATAGTCGTGGAAGCATAAGATTGGCGAGACGACAACGATGCTACGATGGAGATCAAGGTGTCGCGCCGGTGACGATGGTG
The DNA here is from genome assembly GCF_002162155.2 of Triticum dicoccoides. Taxonomy (NCBI): domain Eukaryota; kingdom Viridiplantae; phylum Streptophyta; class Magnoliopsida; order Poales; family Poaceae; genus Triticum; species Triticum dicoccoides. The sequence continues at coordinate 129,193,558 of NC_041388.1, read as the reverse complement.
ATCATGACGGTGCTTCGGAGATGGAGATCACAAGCACAAGATAATGATGGCCATATCATATCACTTATATTGATTGCATGTGATGTTTATCTTTTTATGCATCTTATCTTGCTTTGATTGACGGTAGCATTATAAGATGATCTCTCACTAAATTATCAAGAAGTGTTCTCCCTGAGTATGCACCGTTGCAAAAGTTCTTCGTGCTGAGACACCACGTGATGATCGGGTGTGATAGGCTCTGTTGGGTTTCGTAGTAATTTCAAAAATTTTCCTACGCGCACACAGGATCATGTGATGCATAGCAACGAGAAGAGAGTGTTGTCTACGTACCCAACGCAGACCGACTGCGGAAGCAATGACACGACGTAGAGGAAGTAGTCGTACGTCTTCACGATCCAACCGATCAAGCACCGAAACTACGGCACCTCCGAGTTCGAGCACACGTTCAGCCCGATGACGATCCCCGGACTCCGATCCAGCAAAGTATCGGGGAAGAGTTTCGTCAGCACGACGGCGTGGTGACGATCTTGATGAACTACAGCAGCAGGGCTTCGCCTAAAACTCCGCTACAGTATTATCGAGGTATATGGTGGCAGGGGGCACCGCACACGGCTAAGGAATAGATCACGTGGATCAACTTGTGTCAACTTGTGTGTCTATGGGGTGCCCCTGCCCCTGTATATAAAGGATGGAGGAGGAGGAGGCCGGCCAAGGCAAAGGTGCGGCCAGGATAGGGAGTCCTACTAGGACTCCAAGTCCTAGTAGGAGTCCACCAAGAGGGGAGGAAGGGAGAAGGAATAGGAGGAGAAGGAGAGGTGGCCGGCCCCCTTTTCCCTAGTCCAATTCGGACTAGAGGGGAGGGGGGGCGAAGCCTTTTTCTCCTCTTCCCACTAAAGCCCATCAAGGCCCAATACTCTTCCCCGTATTCCCGTAACCCCCCGGTACTCCGGAAAATACCCGAATCACTCGGAACCTTTCCGAACTCCGAATATAGTCGTCCAATATATCGATCTTTACGTCTCGACCATTTCGAGACTCCTCGTCATGTCCCCGATCTCATCCGGGACTCCGAACTCCTTCGGTACATCAAAACTCATAAACTCATAATATAACTGTCATCGAAACCTTAAGCGTGCGGACCCTACGGGTTCGAGAACAATGTAGACATGACCAAGACACGTTTCCGGTCAATAACCAATAGCGGGACCTGGATGCCCATATTGGCTCCTACATATTCTACGAAGATCTTTATCGGTCAGACCGCATAACGACATACGTTGTTCCCTTTGTCATCGGTATGTTACTTGCCCGAGATTTGATCGTCGGTATCCAATACCTAGTTCAATCTCGTTACCGGCAAGTCTCTTTACTCGTTCCGTAATACATCATCTCACAACTAACATATTAGTTGCAGTGCTTGCAAGGCTTATGTGATGTGCATTACCGAGAGGGCCCAGAGATATCTCTCCGACAATCAGAGTGACAAATCCTAATCTCGAAATACGCCAACCCAACATCTACCTTTGGAGACACCTGTAATGCTCCTTTATAATCACCCAGTTACGTTGTGACGTTTGGTAGCACCCAAAGTGTTCCTCCGGCAAACGGGAGTTGCATAATCTCATAGTCATAGGAACATGTATAAGTCATGAAGAAAGCAATAGCAACATACTAAACGATCAGGTGCTAAGCTAATGGAATGGGTCATGTCAATCAGATCATTCAACTAATGATGTGACCTCGTTAATCAAATAACAACTCATTGTTCATGGTCAGGAAACATAACCATCTTTGATTAACGAGCTAGTCAAGTAGAGGCATACTAGTGACACTCTGTTTGTCTATGTATTCACACATGTATTATGTTTCCGGTTAATACAATTCTAGCATGAATAATAAACATTTATCATGATATAAGGAAATAAATAATAACTTTATTATTGCCTCTAGGGCATATTTCCTTCACTCGTGTGCGCAAAACTATTTCAAGTTGAAGTATCGTAGGATAGCCTAGCCAAGAGTCAAAGCTGGCTTGCTGCAATAACTCCACCAACCCTTCTTGATACTATGCATGTATGTAGGATCTGATGTAAGTCTTGCTGAGTACCTTTGTACTCATGTTGCTATAATCTACATTTTTACAGAAGACGCTGCAACCCCTTCTGATGGGTTCTATGTAGACGTTGACATCAACGAGTAGGCTAAAGACCCAGGTGGTGACCCTGAGCTTGTGAAGGACCACGTAGTATAGCTAGGCTTTCCAAGCCTCTTTTGTTTTACTAGTTGTCTGTACTCAGACAAGTTACTTCCGCTGCTGGTTTGTATGACTGTATGACTTGTATGTTGGGTCGTGAGACCCGTACCTTTGTGTATGTTATGTATGGCTCACTGAGCCTTAAATAAAGTACTTGTGTCGTAGAGTCATGTTGTGATGCTTCATTGTATTTGCACATATCGAGCATATTGTGTGTATGACTGAAATGCTTGGTATGTGTGGGATCTGACTATCTAGTTGTTTATCTTTAGTAGCCTCTCTTACCGGGAAATGTCTCCTAGTGTTACCGCTGAGCCATGGTAGCTTGCTACTGCTCTGGAACACTTAGGCTGGCCGGCATGTGTCCTTCTTCGTTCCTATGTCTGTCCCTTCGGGGAAATGTCACGCTTTGAGTACCGGAGTCCTGTTAGCCCGCTACAGCCCGGTTTACCGGAGTCCTGTTAGCCCAGTGCTACAGCCCGGACCCACTTGCTGATGACCGACACGTTCGAAGCTGGGTCATGGATGCCTGTCCTTGTAAGTCTGTGCCACTTTGGGTTTACGACTAGTCATGTCAGCCCGGGCTCTTTATCATATGGATGCTAGCGACACTATCATATACGTGAGCCAAAAGGCGCAAACGGTCCCGGGAAAAGGTAAGGCGACACCCGTGGGAATACCGTGCGTGAGGCCGCAAAGTGATATGAGGTGTTACCAGCTAGATCGATGTGACATCGAGTCGGGGTCCTGACAGCGTTGGCATCAGAGCCGGACTGCCTGTAGGTTCTCCAATCCAAACTGGTCGATGTTGAGTCTAGAAATTCTTTAGTTATATGTAGGGGAATTGTTTGTGGGTTGGAACGTAAGGCTCTTTTTACTTCTTATACCTTATGACTTTCTGATCTGAGTCAGTCCATTCTTCCACCGGGGGTTAAGGAATTAGGATCTATTCCTCTATCAGGATCACGTGTTACTAATCAGTAGTACCTTATAAGTTTGATGGTTACAAGCCTAGTTCAGTTCTACTACCACATTATGTAGTCAGAATGGTTCAGAACTTTGATATGATGATGTTGAGTGTGTATGAAATCCTTTGTCAAATGTCTCAATATCCTTTTTGAGCATTTACAGCTGTACGCTGTCAGGACCCCGACTCGATGTCACATCGATCTAGCTGGTAACACCTCATATCACTTTGCGGCCTCATGCACGGTATTCCCACGGGTGTCGCCTTACCTTTTCCCGGGACCGTTTGCGCCTTTTGGCTCACGTATATGATAGTGTCGCTAGCATCCATATGATAAAGAGCCCGGGCTGACATGACTAGTCGTAAACCCAAAGTGGCACAGACTTACAAGGACAGGCATCCATGACCCAGCTTCGAACGTGTCGGTCATCAGCAAGTGGGTCCGGGCTGTAGCACTGGGCTAACAGGACTCCGGTAAACCGGGCTGTAGCGGGCTAACAGGACTCCGGTACTCAAAGCGTGACATTTCCCCGAAGGGACAGACACAGGAACGAAGAAGGACACATGCCGGCCAGCCTAAGTGTTCCAGAGCAGTAGCAAGCTACCATGGCTCAGCGGTAACACTAGGAGACATTTCCCGGTAAGAGAGGCTACTAAAGATAAACAACTAGATAGTCAGATCCCACACATACCAAGCATTTCAATCATACACACAATATGCTCGATATGTGCGAATACAACGAAGCATCACAACATGACTCTATGACACAAGTACTTTATTTAAGGCTCAGGGAGCCATACATAACATACACAAAGGTACGGGTCTCACGACCCCACATACAAGTCATACAGTCATACAAACCAGCAGCGGAAGTAACTTGTCTGAGTACAGACAACTAGTAAAATAAAAGAGGCTTGGAAAGCCTAGCTATACTATGTGGTCCTTCACAAGCTCAGGGTCACCACCTGGGTCTTTAGCCTACTCGTTGATGTCAACGTCTACATAGAACCCATCAGAAGGGGTTGCAGCGTCTTCTGTAAAAATGTAGATTATAGCAACATGAGTACAAAGGTACTCAGCAAGACTTACATCAGATCCTACATACATGCATAGTATCAAGAAGGGTTGGTGGAGTTATTGCAGCAAGCCAGCTTTGACTCTTGGCTAGGCTATCCTACGATACTTCAACTTGAAATAGTTTTGCGCACACGAGTGAAGGAAATATGCCCTAGAGGCAATAATAAAGTTATTATTTATTTCCTTATATCATGATAAATGTTTATTATTCATGCTAGAATTGTATTAACCGGAAACATAATACATGTGTGAATACATAGACAAACAGAGTGTCACTAGTATGCCTCTACTTGACTAGCTCGTTAATCAAAGATGGTTATGTTTCCTGACCATGAACAATGAGTTGTTATTTGATTAACGAGGTCACATCATTAGTTGAATGATCTGATTGACATGACCCATTCCATTAGCTTAGCACCTGATCGTTTAGTATGTTGCTATTGCTTTCTTCATGACTTATACATGTTCCTATGACTATGAGATTATGCAACTCCCGTTTGCCGGAGGAACACTTTGGGTGCTACCAAACGTCACAACGTAACTGGGTGATTATAAAGGAGCATTACAGGTGTCTCCAAAGGTAGATGTTGGGTTGGCGTATTTCGAGATTAGGATTTGTCACTCTGATTGTCGGAGAGATATCTCTGGGCCCTCTCGGTAATGCACATCACATAAGCCTTGCAAGCACTGCAACTAATATGTTAGTTGTGAGATGATGTATTACGGAACGAGTAAAGAGACTTGCCGGTAACGAGATTGAACTAGGTATTGGATACCGACGATCAAATCTCGGGCAAGTAACATACCGATGACAAAGGGAACAACGTATGTCGTTATGCGGTCTGACCGATAAAGATCTTCGTAGAATATGTAGGAGCCAATATGGGCATCCAGGTCCCGCTATTGGTTATTGACCGGAAACGTGTCTTGGTCATGTCTACATTGTTCTCGAACCCGTAGGGTCCGCACGCTTAAGGTTTCGATGACAGTTATATTATGAGTTTATGAGTTTTGATGTACCGAAGGAGTTCGGAGTCCCGGATGAGATCGGGGACATGACGAGGAGTCTCGAAATGGTCGAGACGTAAAGATCGATATATTGGACGACTATATTCGGAGTTCGGAAAGGTTCCGAGTGATTCGGGTATTTTCGGGAGTACCGGGGAGTTACGGGAATACGGGGAAGAGTATTGGGCCTTGATGGGCTTTAGTGGGAAGAGGAGAAAAAGGCTGCGCCCCCCCTCCCCTCTAGTCCGAATTGGACTAGGAAAAAGGGGGCCGGCCACCTCTCCTTCTCCTCCTATTCCTTCTCCCTTCCTCCCCTCTTGGTGGACTCCTACTAGGACTTGGAGTCCTAGTAGGACTCCCCACCCTGGCCGCACCTCTGCCTTGGCCGGCCTCCTCCTCCTCCATCCTTTATATACTGAGGCAAGGGGCACCTCTAAACACACAAGTTGACACAAGTTGATCCACGTGATCGATTCCTTAGTCGTGTGCGGTGCCCCCTGCCACCATATTCCTCGATAATACTGTAGCGGAGTTTAGGCGAAGCCCTGCTGCTGTAGTTCATCAAGATCGTCACCACGCCGTCGTGCTGACGAAACTCTTCCCCGGCACTTTGCTGGATCGGAGTCCGGGGATCGTCATCGAGCTGAACGTGTGCTCGAACTCGGAGGTGCCGTAGTTTCGGTGCTTGATCGGTTGGATCGTGAAGACGTACGACTACTTCCTCTACGTCGTGTCATCGCTTCCGCAGTCGGTCTGCGTTGGGTACGTAGACAACACTCTCCTCTCGTTGCTATGCATCACATGATCCTGTGTGCGCGTAGGAAATTTTTTGAAATTACTACGAAACCCAACAACTGTCCGGGTCGGGTTCGGGTAAGTTTTTCGGACACGCACGCGAGGGGGTTTGATGCACTGAGCAGAGAGGGTTTCGGACCGTGCGATCGCATCGGACAACTCCGGAAGCGAAGAGGGGAAGGAGGATGGACTAGTTGGGTTGTGGCGAGACTGCGAGGGGGAGAAGAGAGAGAGAGGCCCGACATCTGTTTCCGGAGACCGAAAACGCGTGACGTTAGACCGGCTATGTTGCCGCTATAGTTAATCGTTGGGGCGTCAAACGAACTCCGAACGCGATGAAACTTGACAGGCGGTCTATCTACACTATAATAAGACCACACGTCAACTCTCATCCCATTCCGAGAACATTTTCCGGCCACTTATAAAATAATATTTCGGACATGCCGCGGGCGCATGCAAGTGTGTCTGGACTCAGAACGGACAACAGACGGAATGAGGAGACCGGGACGGATGCAAGTTTTGAAAACATGATGATGCAAAGCGTATGATGACATGGCAAGATGCAACACACAAGCAAAAGACAAGGCAACAACAGCGAAAAACTGGAGGACACCTGGCACATCAGTCTCGGGGCGTCACAACACTCCACCACTATGAGAGGATCTCGTCCCGAGATCTAGAATGGCACCGGAGGGAAACGGAAGAGGAGAGAAGAGGTAAAACTAAATTGCTTCTTTGACAAACGAGTGAAACCAGAGAACTTTGAAAAGGTTAAGCCATTTCGAGAAAAGAATACAGCTGAGATGAACGAAGTTGATAACTCTCCGTTAGAAAATAGGAACAAGGAAAAACAAATTCGGACAGCACTCCGGTTGAGAAGTGATAAGCAACTTGATAAGATGAAAAGAACTTGAGTAGAGGACACAACACTCTGGATAAAAGGATAAGCATGAAAAGATCATGATTTTTACAATTCGAGATGATGACTGAAAAGAGCAATATCACCAAGCCTCCGGAAGAAATGAAAGAGTGGAATGGAAAAAACAAAGGGAAACAAGATCTTGGGAGAACATGCAAACAGCAATGTTAGAATTGAGCAGTTGAATTAACACAACAAAAGAACAAAGTTGTAGTGGGCTTACGGAGAAACATCTCAAAATTTATGAGGAGAAAATTATGCCACTAACGGAACCAATAGATTTGGATTGATATTAACAAGGAGACAATTAAACTTATTTCACCGGGAGGATAAATGAAGAAATTGGATCATTTATGAGCACCATAATTAGCAACAATCCTTAGGGAAAGCTTTAGGTGAACTATAACCCAAGATAACTTAAATGAAGAGGTTGATGGATTGAGAAGAGCTCATGCTCGAAGGACTTGATGGGTTTAAACTATCTCATACTTGACAACTTGCGAATCATGAAACATGAAGGGACATTGTCAAGAAAGACATAACACTATCTCAAAAGATAAGGGGGAACAATTGCACTCCGGATTGCAAGATGAAGAATGCTTGAGCTCCTTAGAAAAGAATCTCGATGAAAACTTCGAGATGGAATTAAATCCTTGGTGAACCATCATGTAGAGCCTCCATGAAGAATTCCGGTAAACAAAAGAATGATCAAAACGAAAGAAAGAGAAGTTGAAAATACAAGGTGAAACCTTGCGATGATTTAGATGGAGCTTCGTGGTGATATAATTGCAAGATCTTGGATCTCCGGGAAAAGAAAGATGAGCACTTGAACCAAGAATTTAATCATCATGAACAAACTCCGGGAGAAAAGATTAACATATGGAAGAAACAAGAATAAGAATTACATTATGCTTAACCTTCACCAATTTAATTGGTGACAGACAATGGATTTGGCACACTACTTATTCCCGTAGCAAGGATTAAGAGAGATATAGCATAAACTTGGGAAGGTCTTCAATGAACCGCTTGTAGGATTGAAACAACGAATGAATTGATATGATAAACGAAGGAAGAGGAACTCTTGAACGAACCACCGTAAGAATTGAAAATGAACGAAGAGAAGATAAAGAAACACCGGGAAAAATTAGCAAATGAATGAAGATGCTTGAGAGAAATTATATATGAGAGAAAGAAGAGATCATGCACTGATTAGAGGATATTTGATCGATTCACTGGTAAAATTTGTTGGGGAACGTAGCAGAAATTCAAAATTTTCCTACGTGTCACCAAGATCTATCTATGAACCAGCAACGAGGGGAAGGAGAGTGCATCTACATACCCTTGTAGATCGCTAAGCGGAAGCGTTCAAGTGAACGGGGTTGATGGAGTCGTACTCGTCGTGATTCAAATCACCGATGATCAAGTGCCGAACGTACGGCACCTCCGCGTTCAACACACGTACAGCCCGGTGACGTCTCCCACGCCTTGATCCAGCAAGGAGAGAGGGAGAGGTTGAGGAAGACTCCATCCAACAGCAGCACAACGGCATGGTGATGATGGAGGAGCGTGGCAATCCTGCAGGGCTTCGCCAAGCACCATGGGAGAGGAGGAGGAGGAAGAGAGGCAGGGCTGCACCAACGAGAGATCGAATCGCGTGTTATGGGCAGCCCCATGCCTCAATATATATAGGGGAAGGGGATGGCTGCGCCCCCTCTAGGGTTCTCACCCCCTAGGGGCGGCGGCCAGCCCTAGATGGGTTTTGGGGTGCGGCCAAGAGGGGAGGGGAGAGGGAGGCGCACCAATATGGGCCCTAAGGCCCATATCCCCTTAGGGTTTGCCCCTTCTCCCCCTCTAGCCGCATGGGCCATGGTGGGAGGCGCCCTAGCCCACCTAGGGGCTGGTGCTCTCTCATACTTGGCCCATGTATGCCTCTGGAGCATGTGGCCCCACTTGGTGGACCCCCGGGACCCTCCCGGTGGTCCCGGTACATTACCGATATCGCCCGAAACTTTTCCGGTGACCAAAACAGGACTTCCCATATATAAATCTTTACCTCCGGACCATTCCGGAACTCCTCGTGACGTCTGGGATCTCATCCGGGACTCCGAACAACATTCGGTAACCACATACAAGCTTCCTTTATAACCCTAGCGTCATCGAACCTTAAGTGTGTAGACCCTACGGGTTCGGGAGACATGCAGACATGACCGAGACGTTCTCCGGTCAATAACCAACAGCGGGATCTGGATACCCATGATGGCTCCCACATGTTCCACGATGATCTCATCGGATGAACCACGATGTCAAGGACTCAATCAATCCCGTATTCAATTCCCTTTGTCTATCGGTATGTTACTTGCCCGAGATTCGATCGTCGGTATCCAATACCTTGTTCAATCTCATTACCGGCAAGTCACTTTACTCGTTCCGTAACACATCATCCCGTGATCAACTCCTTGGTCACATTGCGCATATGATGATGTCCTACCGAGTGGGCCCAGAGATACCTCTCCGTTTACACGGAGTGACAAATCCCAGTCTCGATCCGCATAAAACAATAGATACTTTCGGAGATACCTGTAGTGCACCTTTATAGTCACCCAGTTACGTTGTGACGTTTGATACACCCAAAGCACTCCTACGGTATCCAGGAGTTACACGCTCTCATGGTCAAAGGAAGAGATACTTGACATTGGCAAAGCTCTAGCAAACGAACTACACGATCTTTGTGCTATGCTTAGGATTGGGTCTTGTCCATCACATCATTCTCCTAATGATGTGATCCCGTTATCAACGACATCCAATGTCCATAGCCAGGAAACCATGACCATCTGTTGATCACAACGAGCTAGTCAACTAGAGGCTCACTAGGGACATATTGTGGTCTATTTATTCACACGTGTATTACGATTTCCGGATAATACAGTTATAGCATGAATAAAAGACAATTATCATGAACAAGGAAATATAATAATAACACTTTTATTATTGCCTCTAGGGCATATTTCCAACAGTCTCCCACTTGCACTAAAGTCAATAATCTAGTTCACATCGCCATGTGATTAACACTCACATGTCACATCGCCATGTGACTAATACCCAAGAGTTTACTAGAGTCAGTAGTCTAGTTCACATCACTATGTGATTAACACTCAATGAGTTTTATGTTTGATCATGTTGCTTGTGAGAGAGGTTTTAGTCAACGGGTCTGAACCTTTCAGATCCGTGTGTGCTTTACAAATCTCTATGTCATCTCCTAGATGCAGCTACCACGCTCTATTTGGAGCTATTCCAAATAACTGTTCCACTTGGAGCTATTCTAAATTGTTGCCCCATAATACGTATCCGGTATCTCTACTTAGAGCTATCCGGATAGGTGTTAAGCTTGCATCGACGTAACCTTTACGACGAACTCTTTTACCACCTCCATAATCGAGAAAATTCCTTAGTCCACTAGTTACTAAGGATAACTTTGACCGCTGTCTGTGATCCATTCTTGGATCACTCTTGTACCCCTTGACTAACTCATGGCAAGGCACACTTCAGGTGCGGTACACAGCATAGCATACTATAGAGCCTATGTCTTAAGCATAGGAGACGACCTTCGTCCTTTCTATTCTGCCATGGTCGAGCTTTAAGTCTTAACTTAGTACCTTACAACTCAGGCAAGAACTTCTTCTTTGACTGATCCTATCTTGAATACCTTCAAGATCATGTCAAGGTATGTGCTCATTTGAAAGTATTATTAAGTATTTTGATCTATCCTTATAGATCTCGATGCTCAATGTTCAAGTAGCTTAATCCAAGTTTTCTATTGAAAAACACCTTTCAAATAACCCTATATGCTTTCTAGAAATTCTACATCATTTCTGATTAACATATACTCATCAGAAATTCTATAGTGCTCCCACTCACTTCTTTGGAAATACAAGTTTTTCATAAAACTTTGTACAAACCCAAAATCTTTGATCATCATCAAAGCATACATTCCAACTCCGAGATGCTCACTCCAGTCCTTAGAAGGATTGCTGGAGCTAGCATACCTTTTAGCATCCTTAGGGTCGACAAAACCTTTCTGATTGTATTACATACAACCTTTCCTTACGAAACTGGTAAGGAAACTCGTTTTGACATCCATCTGCCAGATTTCATAAATGCAGCTAATGCTAACATGATTCCGACGGACTTAAGCATCGCTACGGATGAGAAAATCTCATCGTAGTCAACTCCTTGAACTTGTGAAAAACTCTTCGCCACAAGTCGAGCTTCATAGACGGTGACATCACCATCCACGTCCGTCTTCTTCTTAAAGATCCATTTATCTCAATGGCTTGCTGATCATCGGGCAAGTCCACCAAAGTCCATGCTTTGTTCTGATACATGGATCCTATCTCGTATTCATGGTTTCTTAACCATTTCTTGGAATTTGGGCCCACCATCGCTTCTCCATAGCTCGTAGGTTCATTGTTGTCTAGCAACATGACTTTTAAGACAGGATCACCGTACCACTCCGAAGTAGTATGCGTCCTTGTCGTCCTACGAGGTTCGGTAGTGACTTGATCCGAAACTTCATGATCACTATCATAAGCTTCTACTTCAATTGGTGTAGGTGCCATAGGAACAACTTCCTGTGCCCTAATACACACTGGTTGAAGTGATGGTTCAATAACCATATCAAGTCTCCACCATCCTCCCACTCAATTCTTTCGAGAGAAACCTTTCCTCGAGAAATGACCCGATTCTAGAAACAATTCATATTGCTTTCGGATCTGAATTAGGAGGTATACCCAACTGTTTTGGGTGTCCTATGAAGATGTACTTTATCCACTTTGGGTTCGAGCTTAACCCTGAAACTTTTTCACATAAGCGTCGCAGCCCCAAACCTTTAAGAAACGACAACTTAGGTTTCTCCAAATGGTGTCATCTCAATGGAATTACGTGGTGCCCTATTTAAAGTGAATGTGGTTGTCTCTAATGCCTAACCCATGAACAATAGTGGTAATTCGATAAGAGACATCATGGTACGCACCATATCCAATAGGGTGCAATTATGATGTTCGGACACACCATCACACTATGGTGTTCCAGGCGGTATTAATTATGAAACAATTTCCACAATGTCTTAATTGCGTGCCAAAACTCGTAACTCAGATATTCATCTCTATGATCATATCATAGACATTTTATCCTCTTGTCACAATGATCTTCTACTTCACTCTGAAATTACTTGAACCATTCAATAATTCAGACTTGTGTTGTATCAAGTAAATATACTCAACATCTACTCGAATCATCTGTGAAGTAAGAACATAACGATATTCACTGCATGCCTCAGCATTCATTGGACTGCACACATCAAAATGTGTTACTTCCAACAAGTTGCTATCTAGTTCCATCTTACTGAAATCGCGGCTTTCAGTCATCTTGCCCATGTGGTATAATTTGCATATCTCAAGTGATCCAAAATCAAGTGAGTCCAAACGATCCATCTGCATGGAGTTTCTTCATGCGTATATACCAATAGACACGGTTCACATGTCTCAAACTTTTCAAAAACGAGTGAGTCTAAAGATCCATCAACATGGAGCTTCTTCATGCGTTTTATACCAATATGACTTACATGGCAGTGCCATAAGTAAGTGGTACTATCATTACTATCTTATATCTTTTGGCATGAAAATGTGTATCACTATGATCGAGATTCAATAAACCATTCAGGTTTAATACTAATCTTGATGGTAGAGGGAGCGTGCGATGTTTGATTACATCAAACTTGGAAACACTTCCAACATATATCGTCAGCTCACCTTTAGCTAGTCTCCGCTTATTCCGTAGCTCTTTTATTTCGAGTTACTAACACTTAGCAACCGAACCGGTATCTAATACCCTGGTGCTACTAGGAGTACTAGTAAAGTACACATTAACATAATGTATATCCAATATACTTCTATCGACCTTGCCAGCCTTCTCATCTACCAAGTATCTAGGGTAATTCTGCTCCAGTGGTTTTTCCCCTTATTACAGAAGCACTTAGTCTCGGGTTTGGGTTCAACCTCGGGTTTCTTCACTGGTGCAGCAGCTGATTTGCTGTTTCATGAAGTATCCTTTCTTGCCCTTGCCCTTCTTGAAACTAGTGGTTTCACCAACCATCAACAATTGATGCTCCTTCTTGATTTCTACTTTCGCGGTGTCAAACATCGCGAATACCTTAAGGATCATCATATCTATCCCTGATATGTTATAGTTCATCACGAAGCTCTAGCAGCTTGGTGGCAATGACTTTGGAGAAACATCACTATCTCATTTGGAAGATCAACTCCCACTCGATTCAAGTGATTGTTGCACTCAGACAATCTGAGCACAAGCTCAACGATTGAGCTTTTCTCCCTTAGTTTGTAGGCTAAGAAAATTGTCGGAGGTCTTATACCTCTTGACGTGGGCACGAGCCTGAAATCCCAATTTCAGCCCTCGAAACATCTCATATGTTCCGCGACGTTTCGAAAATGTCTTTGGTGCCTCTACTTAAACCATTTAACTGAACTATCATGTAGTTATCAAAACGTGTATGTTCGATGTTCGAAACATCCACAAACGACGTTTGGGGTTCAGCACACTGAGCAGTGCATTAAGGACATAAGCTTTCTACTGTTCGCATAATTGCTACTATCAACTTTCAACTATATTTTCTCTAGGAACATATCTAAAACAGTAGAACTAAAGCACGAGCTACGACATAATTTGCAAAAGGTCTTTTGACTATGTTCAGGATAATTAAGTTCATCTTATGAACTCCCACTTAGATAGACATCCCTCTGGTCATCTAAGTGATTACATGATCCGAGTCAACTAGGCCGTGTCCGATCATCACGTGAGACGGACTAGTTTACATCGGTGAACATTTTCATGTTGATCGTATCTGCTATACGACTCATGCTCGACCTTTCGGTCTCCGTGTTCCGAGGCCATGTCTGTACATGCTAGGCTTGTCAAGTTAACCCTAAGTGTTTTCGCTGTGTAAAACTGTCTTACACCCGTTGTATGTGAACGTAAGAATCCATCACACCCGATCATCACGTGGTGCTTAGAAGCGACGAACTGTAGCAACGGTGCACAGTTAGGGGAGAACACTTCTTGAAATTTTGTAAGGGAGCATCTTATTTACTACCGTCGTCCTAAGTAAACAAGATGCATAAACATGATAAACATCACATGCAATCAAATAGTGACATGATATGGCCAATATCATTTTGCTCCTTTTGATCTTCATCTTCGGGGCTCCATGATCATCATCGTCACCGGCATGACACCATGATCTCCATCATCATGATCTCCATCATCGTGTCTTCATGAAGTTGTCTCGCCAACTATTACTTCTACTACTATGGCTACCGGTTAGCAATAAAGTAAAGTAATTACATGGTGTTGTTCAATGACACGCAGGTCATACAATAAATAAAGACAACTCCTATGGCTCCTGCCGGTTGTCATACTCATCGACATGCAAGTCGTGAATCCTATTACAAAGAACATGATCTCATACATCACAATTCATCATTCATCACAATTTCTGGCCATATCACATCACAAAGCATACCCTGCAAAAACAAGTTAGACGTCCTCTAATTGTTGTTTGCATGTTTTACGTGGCTGCTATGGGTTTCTAGCAAGAACGTTTCTTACCTACGCAAAACCACAACGTGATATGCCAATTGCTATTTACCCTTCATAAGGACCCTTTTCATCGAATCCGTTCCGACTAAAGTGGGAGAGACTGGCACCCGCTAGCCACCTTATGCACCAAGTGCATGTCAATCGGTGGAACCTGTCTCATGTAAGAGTACGTGTAAGGTCGGTCCGGGCCGCTTCATCCCACAATACCGTCGAAACAAGATTGGACTAGTAACGGTAAGCATATTGAACAACATCAACGCCCACAACTACTTTGTGTTCTACTCGTGCAAAGAATCTACGCAATAGACCTAGCTCATGATGCCACTGTTGGGGAACGTAGCAGAAATTCAAAATTTTCCTACGTGTCACCAAGATCTATCCAGCAACGAGGGGAAGGAGAGTGCATCTACATACCCTTGTAGATCGCTAAGCGGAAGCGTTCAAGTGAACGGGGTTGATGGAGTCGTACTCGTCGTGATTCAAATCATCGATGATCAAGTGCCGAACGTACGACACCTCCGCGTTCAACACACGTACAGCCCGGTGACGTCTCCCACGCCTTGATCCAGCAAGGAGAGAGGGAGAGGTTGAGGAAGACTCCATCCAACAGCAGCACAACGGCATGGTGATGATGGAGGAGCGTGGCAATCCTGCAGGGCTTCGCCAAGCACCATGGGAGAGGAGGAGGAGGAAGAGAGGCAGGGCTGCACCAACGAGAGATCGAATCGCGTGTTATGGGCAGCCCCATGCCTCAATATATATAGGGGAAGGGGATGGCTGCGCCCCCTCTAGGGTTCCCACCCCCTAGGGGCGGCGGCCTGCCCTAGATGGGTTTTGGGGTGCGACCAAGAGGGGAGGGGAGAGGGAGGCGCACCAATATGGGCCCTAAGGCCCATATCCCCTTAGGGTTTGCCCCTTCTCCCCCTCTAGCCGCATGGGCCATGGTGGGAGGCGCCCTAGCCCACCTAGGGGCTGGTGCTCTCTCATACTTGGCCCATGTATGCCTCTGGAGCATGTGGCCCCACTTGGTGGACCCCCGGGACCCTCCCGGTGGTCCCGGTACATTACCGATATCGCCCGAAACTTTTCCGGTGACCAAAACAGGACTTCCCATATATAAATCTTTACCTCCGGACCATTCCGGAACTCCTCGTGACGTCCGGGATCTCATCCGGGACTCCGAACAACATTCGGTAACCACATACAAGCTTCCTTTATAACCCTAGCGTCATCAAACCTTAAGTGTGTAGACCCTACGGGTTCGGGAGACATGCAGACATGACCGAGACGTTCTCCGGTCAATAACCAACAGCGGGATCTGGATACCCATGATGGCTCCCACATGTTCCACGATGATCTCATCGGATGAACCATGATGTCAAGGACTCAATCAATCCCGTATTCACTTCCCTTTGTCTATCGGTATGTTACTTGCCCGAGATTCGATCGTCGGTATCCAATACCTTGTTCAATCTCGTTACCGGCAAGTCACTTTACTCGTTCCGTAACACATCATCCCGTGATCAACTCGTTGGTCACATTGCGCATATGATGATGTCCTACCGAGTGGGCCCAGAGATACTTCTCCGTTTACACGGAGTGACAAATCCCAGTCTCGATCCGCATAAAACAATAGATACTTTCGGAGATACCTGTAGTGCACCTTTACAGTCACCCAGTTACGTTGTGACGTTTGATACACCCAAAGCACTCCTACGGTATCCAGGAGTTACACGCTCTCATGGTCAAAGGAAGAGATACTTGACATTGGCAAAGCTCTAGCAAACGAACTACACGATCTTTGTGCTATGCTTAGGATTGGGTCTTGTCCATCACATCATTCTCCTAATGATGTGATCCCGTTATCAACGACATCCAATGTCCATAGCCAGGAAACCATGACTATCTATTGATCACAACGAGCTAGTCAACTAGAGGCTCACTAGGGACATATTGTGGTCTATTTATTCACACGTGTATTACGATTTCCGGATAATACAGTTATAGCATGAATAAAAGACAATTATCATGAACAAGGAAATATAATAATAACACTTTTATTATTGCCTCTAGGGCATATTTCCAACAAAATTTAGAGAAAGAGAGCTGAAAGCTGAGAATGAAAAAAAAACTGAAATGATGGACTCCGGATAATCAAACTGAGAAGACTCTTGAATTACTTCGGATGGGTGAAAAGAAATTCTCACAACCAAAACAATTATGAGAGGATGGCAACAATATCAAATGACGAATCTTGAAGAGAATGGAGCAAGGTTGAAAGAAGAATCTTCTTCAGTCTTCCAAACTGAGAATGCCGATGAGAAATACCACCAAATTGTAGAGAAACTCCGGGATGAAAATTAGAAAGGTTGAACCAACGATGAAAAGAAAAGAAAGATCTTGGAGAAAGGCAGTTGACTGATGAAAAATCATTCTTACATCAAACTTCGAAAATAAATTTGAGGATAGCTCCGGGAAAATAAGAAGAGTCAGGTAAGATCCTGGGAAAATACCTGTGGGTTAGGGCTCACTCAAAAGAAACACCGTTGAATGATTTAAAAGATAGATTGCACCGGTTGAATTAAATGGCTTGAATGAGATACCAATCTCGAAATAGGTTGAACGGATCTTGAATGACAAGAAGATCTTTCTAAGATATCTTTAGCACTCCGGAATCATTGAATAGCGAGAAATGGATGATTAAGAGGTCCACCGGCACGAAAAGGCATAGAAATGAGGAAAAAGGGTAAAGAAGCATCAAAAACTTGAATTGAATCCACCGGAGAAGAAAACGATTGAAAATGACGAACTTGAAACTCCGTTAGAATCTTTCTGAGAATCACTGGATAAGAGCATTGATGGAAAATAATGGAGAGGCTTGCCATCACTAAAAAGATACTTCATAAGAAATCTGAGTCCTTGAAGAAAACAAAGGGAGGGAGGGTGGGAAAAACAAAGACAATTTGGAATGGTTGAAACAAACACCGTTGAGAAGAACTGATACTTGATCTTGCGGTTGTTGAAATGATCGCATCCACTTGAAGAGAAACACGCCGGTTGAAAAAGGATTGACATGTCAGTCTCGATTACCAAGAAGGATTGGTATCCACCTCGGAGTATGAGAACACCATTTGGAAAGGTATGGAATCAACTCTTGACTTGGAAGCAACTCGAATACCACAACTCAAAACAAAAACAAAGGATTGGCTTGTGGAATAAGCCGGAACAAACATATGATAGAGATTTCGTCCGAAGTTTTTGTGGTGGGGCCTACACAGGCTCGATCGTATAGCATCATCATGTACAAGGTAGTGCACATGACATACGAAGCGTCCCCGAGTCGGCATAGCCAAGGACTCTTTAAGACACAACAAGACCACTGTAAAACCGATCGTGAATAGGCGGACCACTAGACGTTGAATCCCAATTTCATATCATACATCTGTCAGAAAGATATCCTAAGAGCTACTTGAATTCCCACTTATAAACTCCCGAAATTTTCCGGTTATGCAATCAGGTGTTGGGGATACAGGGGAAGCATAATATCTCACCCAAAACTAGCAAATCCTACATCCAGCTGTATCCATCCTTCAACACATAACCAAAAAACCTTCGGAAATCGTCTACCTCAACCTTCGAAAAGCATCCGTTATACAAGTTATGGCAATACTCCCAAACTCCCGCCCCAGTACTAGGTGGCGTCGAGGTTATCTTACCAACGAACTGCATAAAAGAGATTTTTGATGTTGGCGAAACTAAACTCAGGTATTCCAGAACTGCAACGATAAAATTGTGACGACAACACCTCGGAGCTCAACTCCCCGGGACACTGCCACAAAACCCCTGACAGGAGGCACCAAGACAATGTTCTCGTCACAAAACCATCGGAACGATTCCAAGATACCCGCGTGATCCTAAATTTTTTTTTAGTGAAATTTGAGAAGAGAAGAGTCAAAACTCTACGTCAGGATGCCTTACCAGAGCGATGAGGAGACTGGGAAGTAAAAAGAATTCCTAAACTCTCCAATATATAATTCCTAATTGACTCAAAACATTTTTCTAGACACAACTCGGCCGCTAATAACGATCAATTAGTGGGGGGCTCCTAAGGTCGGGGAAGGCTCTGATTACCAACTTGTAACGCCCTCGATGCGGCTATATCTCCCACGTGTCGAAGCACGACTTAGAGGCATAACCGCATTGAAAGCAATGTCGCAAGTGAGGTAATCTTCACACAACCCATGTAATACATAAGGGAAAGAGATACATAGTTGGCTTACAATCGCCACTTCACACAAATACATGAATAAAGCATTACATCATCCAAATACAATCAGGGTCCAACCACGGAACCAAAATAAAAGAAGAACCCCAAATGCGACAAGGTCCCCGATCGACCCCAACTGGGCTCCACTACTGATCAACTAGAACGAAACAACACAAAGGACAAGATCTTCATTGAGCTCCTCCTGAGCTTGGTTGCGTCATCTGCATGGACTCATCGGCACCTGCAAGCTGGTTTGGAAGTATTTGTGAGCCACGGGGACTCAGCAATCTCGCACCCTCGCGATCAATATTTAAGCTTATGGGTAAGGTAAAAGGTATGAGGTGGAGCTGCAGCAAACGACTAGCATATATGGTGGCTAACATACGCAAATGAGAGCGAGAAGAGAAGGCAAAGAACCGTCGATAAAAGTATGATCAAGAAGTGATCCTAGAACAACCTACGTCAAGCATAACTCCAACACCGTGTTCACTTCCCGGACTCCGCCGGAAAGAGACCATCACGGTTACGCATGCAGTTGATTCATTTTAATTAAGTTAAGGTTCAAGTTATCTACAACCGGACATTAACAAATTCCCATCTGCCCATAACCGCGGGCACGGCTTTCAAAAGTTCAAATCCCTGCAGGGGTGTCCCAACTTAGCCCATGACAAGCTCTCACGTTCAATGAAGGAATAGACCTCCTCCCGAGACATTCCGATCAGACTCGGTATCCCGGTTCTACAAGACATCCTCGACAATGGTAAAACAAGTCCAGCAAGACCACCGCTGTGTCGACAAATCCTGATAGGAGCTGCACATATCTCGTTCTCAGTGCACACCGGATAAGCTAAGCGTACAGGAGCCGACGTAACCCAAGTTGCCAAGGGATGGCCCTGCACGGTGCTCTGGGTTGGACCAACACTCAGAGGAGCACTGGCCCGGGGGGTTAAAATAAGATGACCCTTGGGCTGGCCTAACCCAAGGGAAAAAGAGGCTAGGTGGCAAATGGTAAAACCAAGGTTGGGCCTTGCTGGAGGAGTTTTATTCAAAGCGAACTGTCAAGGGGTTCCCATTATAACCCAACCGCGTAAGGAACGCAAAATCCGAGGACATAACACCGATATGATGGAAACTAGTGCGGCAAGAGTGGAACAAAACACCAGGCATAAGGCCGAGCCTTCCACCCTTTACCAAGTATATAGATGCATTAATTAAATAAGATATATTGTGATATCCCAACAAGTAAACATGTTCCAACAAGGAACAACATCTCCATGTTCCAACAAGGAACAAACTTCAATCTTCACCTGCAACTAACAATGCTATAAGAGGGGCTGAGCAAAGCGGTAACATAGCCAAACAACGGTTTGCTAGGACAAGGTGGGCTAGAGGCTTGGTTCAACAATATGGGAGGCATGATAAGCAAGTGGTAGGTATCGCAGCATAGGCATAGCAAAAGAGCGAGCAACTAAGCAAGCAAAGATAGAAGTGATTTCGAGGGTATGATCATCTTGCCTGAAATCCCGCAAGGAAGAAGAATGAGTCCATGAGGAAGACAAACAGATGTAGACGAATGAATCCTCACAACACGACGTTACCGGAACCAACCCGAAGAAGCAAACACCGGAAAGAAGCACACAACATAGTAAACAACCCTCACATAATCATGGCATGATGCACAAACAAGTATGATGCATGTCCGGATTAAAGAGGCATGGCATGGCAAGGTGCACAAGCAATCCTACAAATTAAGTGGAGCTCAATATGCAACTCCGTTGCATATTGACCGAACATCACATCAATTATTGAGTTCACTCTCGGTTAGGTACTCCACAATATTAAATGTTGGTTAACATGGCAAGAGGTGTAGCAAAGTAAAACTACCTATCTAGTCAAGTTTAAATGAGGCCGGAAGTAACGAACAACAATTCCGGTAAATCCCCATATGCATATATTAGGTTTGGTGCTGTTCTTCCCTAAACCAAAATTTATAGTTATTAAACATGCAAGATGATGCCACCATGTTAAACTAGGCAACATTCTACCCCATTTACATATAAAGTTCATTAAAATCCGAGTTACGGTTATTTAGTTATGAACTTAATCATTTTAACATGGCATAGGAGCAAATTTAAACAAACATCATTTTAAACATGTCAAACATGATCAAAAGTTGGGTATTGTGAAACTAGATGAAATTATAGTCAATTTACCTATATAACTTATTTAGATCCGATGCACGGTTGAGAAGTTATTAAATGCATGAAGTTTAGGGGCTATTCTGCAAAACTGTGGTCTCAGGTCTAATTGCTATAATCGCAGACAAGGAGAAAAAAATACATTAGGCCGAATCTATTCTTGGGCCAACAGAGAGGCGCTGGGGAGCAGCTCACCCCTTGGGCTTCGGCCCGCTCGCTGGAGAGGCCAAGGTGTAACGCCCTCGATGCGGCTATAGCTCCCACGTGTCGAGGCACGACTTAGAGACATAATCGCATTGAAAGCAATGTCGCAAGTTAGGCAATCTTCACAACATCCCATGTAACATAAATAATAAAGGGGAGATAACATAGTTGGCTTACACTCACCATGTCAATCAAGTACATGAATAACATTACATCATTGAAACACTCATGGCCCGACTACGGCGCCAAAATAAAAGATAACCCAACATGCGACACGGTCCCGATCATCCCCAACTGGGCACCACTACTGATCATCAGGAAAGGAAACATAGTATCGTTGAGAGTCCTCGTCGAACTCCCACTTGAGCTCAAGCGCGTCACCTGGAGCGGAATCATCAGGCCCTACATCTGGTGTAATAGTAATCTGTGAGCCACAGGGACTCAGCAATCTCACACCCTCGCGATCAAGACTATTTAAGCTTATAGGTAAGGCAAGGTAAAAATAAGTGGAGCTGCAGCAAGCGACTAGCATATATGGTGGCTATCCTGTTCGCAAAAGAGAGCGAGAAGAGGAGGCAAAGCGCGAGCGAGAAACTAGGGAGCAACCTGCGCAAACATTACTCCAACACCGTGTCCACTTCCCGGACTCCGCCGAGAAGAGGCCATCACGGTAACACACTCAGTTGATTCATTTTAATTAAGTTAAGGTTCAAGTTATCTACAACCGGACATTAACAAATTCCCATCTGCCCATAACCACGGGCACGGCTTTCGAAAGTTCAAAACCCTACAGGGGAGTCCCAACTTAGCCCATGACAAGCTCTCATGGTCAACGAAGGAATAGACCTCCTCCCGAGACGTTCCGATCAGACTCGGTACCTCGGTTCTTCAAGACACTTCGACAGGTTAAAACAAATCCAGCAACACCACCCGAATGTGCCGACAAATCCCGATAGGAGCTGCACATATCTCTTTCTCAGGGCGCACTCAGATAAGCAATCCGTACAACTAAAACCAGCCCTCGAGTTTCCCCGAGGTGGCGCTACAAGGGGCTCTAGGTTGGACCAACACTCAGAGGAGCACTGGCCCGGGGGGGTTTAAATAAGATGACCCTCGGGCTCCAGAAACCCAAGGGAAAAGAGGCTAGGTGGCAAATGGTAAAACCAAGGTTGGGCATTGCTGGAAAAGCTTTAATCAAGGCGAACTATCAAGGGGTTCCCATTATAACCCAACCGCGTAAGGAACGCAAAAATCCGGGAACATAACACCGATATGATGGAAACTAGGGCGGCAAGAGTGGAACAAAACACTAGGTGAGAGGCCGAGCCTTCCACCCTTTACCAAGTGTATAGATGCATTAAGATAACAAGATAATATAATGATATCCCAACAAGTAAATAAATGTTCCAACAAGGGACGGCCTCCAATCTTCACCTGCAACTAGCAATGCTATAAGAGGGGCTAAGCAAAGCGGTAACATAGCCAATCAATGGTTTGCTAGGACAAGGTGGGTTAGAGGTTTGACATGGCAATTTGGGAGGCTTGAAAGCAAGTGGTAGGCTTCGTAGCATTGGCATAGCAAAAGAGCGAGCAATCTAGCATAGCAAAGATAGTAGTGATTTCGAGGGTATGATCATCTTGCCTGCACAGTTGTCAGAGTTGACTGGATCCTCGAAAGAAAACTCAACGGGCTCCTCGTTAGCGAACTCGTCTCCCGGCTCTACCCAAACAAGACAAACAAGCAAACGGAACACAATCAACCACGTGCAAGGATCAAACAATATGATGCAAGGATGGTATGCTATGCGGGATGCGATGCGGGATGCATATGCAAGATGTGACAAGGAATGCATGAACCTGGCCTAAACTTGGAAATCCAAGTGTTCCACTGGAAATATGAGATGAAATTGCTTGAAAACGATATAAAGAACGCCGGAATCGGAGTTACGGTTTGGAAATGGCAAGGAATTCAAATATGACCATGTTCTGCGATTTACAGCAAGTAGTCATCTAAATGCAATGAGATGAACAAGATACAGCACCCAAACATGACAACAAAATACATGGAAGGGATGCATTCATGATGCTTAACAAAAGTCTAGCACTGAGCTACGGCCAATTCATCCATTAACAGGTACAAACAAGCATGGCAAAAATGCATATGGTAACCAGATTTTAGACTTAGTGAAATTAACACTTGTCTAGAATTTCAGATCAGGTAGCACTCTTCGGAGCAACAAAACTACATGCTACTGGACCTGAACATGGCAAAGTAAAGCATGGCATGGAGCTACTCAAAGAGCTTAACAAAAGTACCTTAGTGACCTTGAGCCAAAAGGGATCAGAAAATACAATTACAAGCATGTGAACATGACAAAAACATAATCAGTTCTCAGACTTAGTGAAAAACTGGAGCATGCTGAAACAGATATCAAGTAGGCATGTTTACGAGCTCGATGTACTCACAACAGAGCAAGTCATGGCAAGCTAAGCATACACCCATCAAGAATACACAAAATGCAAGGTAGACATGGCAAGAACAATAGCATAGCATGCACGGATCAACTACAACATCATCGGCAAAATCGCTAACAAGTAGACAATCTGCCCAGATTCACGAAGTAGCAAAAGTACAGCTCGATTGAATCAAGCTAGGGTGCTCCATAATTGCAAACAAAGACATGGATGGACAGAGCACTACAATATTAACAAAACATCCTTACTGATCATCTTCAAAAGAGGCACGGATCACTCGGAAACAACATGAACATATGGCAACATGAGATAAACAGCTCAAGGACCTAGTGGAAATGCTAAGTCCCTGAAATCAGCGTTACCAAGTGCCTCACTTGGCAAGCTTGTGCTAGTCACCACACACATCACAAAAATACATGGGTTGCACCTCTGTAAAGATGGCAAAAGCCTTAACAAAACATATGTAGAACTCATGGGCATATCAAGCACACAATAATCATGGCAAAAATGACAAATATCTAAATGGAGTAGCAGATCTGACAAATATCTCAAGTAGCACTCTTCTAACAGCATTTCAGGCATCAAGATTAACTCATATGAAAATGATGCAATGGAATGAAATGATGTACTCTCTGAGATGAACATTTTGATATGCTATATGTCGAAAATGGAGCTACGGATGCAAAGTTACGATGCGATGAACATGAACATATGAGCTAGGGGTTTCGGGCAAAAGTCAACCCGCGAGAAAATATCCCAGATCTGGATCTGGCCGGGCGCGCTTTACAAGGATCGCCGGATTTACTGTAGCTCACCGGAGACAGAGGGGGCCGGCTGGAGAGGGGCTTGGGGCGTGGAGGAGGACGCCGGAGAGAGGCGGAGCCGGCGGGCGTGGAGGTCAGGTGCGGCGCCGATGCGTCGGGCAAGGCGGCGGCGGCCGGCGTCGAAGGGCGGCGAGGTGGCGGCGCCGGCGTCGGGCTTCCAGGGCAGCGGGGCGGAGGTAGGCGAAGCCCCGGGCGGCGGCGGCGGATCCCGGGCCGCGGGGGCCGGCCACGGGCCTCCCGGGCCGGAGCGGCGGCGGCGGGGACGATGCCACGTGTCACGCTGCTAGTGGTCGCGGGCGGCGGCGGACGAAACGTCCAGCGCGGCGGACGTGTCCGGCGCGGTGAGATGCAGATTTTTAGGGTTTCGGGGGAGGAGACCCGTGATTTGGAATGGGGTTCTTTATATAGACATAGAGGGAGCTAGGAGAGTGCAAATGAGGTGCGGTTTTCGGCCACGTGATCGTGATTGAACGCTCTAGATGATGGAAGGGTCTTTGGTGGGTTTTGGGCCAAATTGGAGTGGTGTTGGGTTGCAACACACACGAGGCCTTTTCGGTCCCTCGGTTAACCGTTGGAGTATCAAATGAAGTCCAAATGGTACGAAACTTGACAGGCAGTCTACCAGTAGTAAACCAAGGCCGCTTGGCAAGTCTCGGTCCAATCCGGAAATGTTTAATCCCCACACACGAAAGAAAGGTAGAAAAGACCACTGGAGGAGAACGAAGCACCGGAATGCAAAACGGACAGCGGGGAAAATGCTCGGATGCAAGAGATGAACACGTATGCAAATGCAATGCACATGATGACATGATATGAGATGCATGACAACGATAACAACACACGGAGACAAAAACCCGAACCCGAGAAAATAAAATAACTTAAAGCCGGAAACGGCAAGAGTTGGAGTACAAATTGGGAAAGTTACATCCGGGGTGTTACACAAGGCAGGCTGCAGAGGGGTGCTGGCGCGCTGGGCCTCGCGGGCGAAGGGATCTGGGCCTGCACGACTGAAGAGAGCGGGTTAGGGATCGAGGTGGTCGAGGCCTGGTCCATGAGGGCGCGGTCAACGGAGCTGGCTCGCGACCAGATCGAGGCTCTGGACGAAATTGACCTGAGGCAGGGGCGCGGGCAGCTTCTATGGCATCGGGACTCGACGGAGATGTAGCAGGCGAGGTGGGAGAGGGTCGTGGGGGTCGGGAACGGGCGCGGTGGCACCGATCTCCTCCGGATCTGGCGTGATGGCATCAGACGCTGACGAGGGCACCCGGCGGGGTGGTTGCTTCTTCGAGCACCATGAGAAAACTCCTGAGAGAGAGAAATCAGAGAGACATGAGGTCGTTCAGAGGAAGAAGGAGGGAAACAGGAAGATAAAGGGAAAGTGGACGGCGGCTTATCTGATCGGGGATGCTTGGGATGAGCCCCTTCTTGGGCGTGGGCGGCTGCTATGTCGAGTCGAGCGACGCGTCTGAGGCGGAGGAGGGCTCCGACGATGGAAAGGCTATAGGGCGGCGGGTCTACGACGGACGAGCATCGGCTCGGGGAGCTCTTGCTCAGCCCCGACCGCGGAGGGAGGCGCGGGCGATGAGGTGTTGCGCGAGGGGAGGAGCGCGTGGCCTCGAGCACCTGGCTGCCGATGCAGAGGAGCGGGATGACGAGGGGTGGATCGGGAAGGAGGTTGGTTGGGTGGATCGGGCAGGGGAGACCCCGAGGGGGGATTTGGTGTAGTGGCGGCGGCAGCGATGGGACAGACTCCCTAGAAGTTAGGGTTTGTCCAAAATAGACTAGGAGTGGAGTATATATACATCACAGATTAGGTTAGGGGCTACCTCGTCTCTCCGATCGCAATCGGACGATCGCGAATAAAATAGCTAGGGAGTCCAAAAAGGAAAAGGAGATGTTTTGTAGATGTTTGGGGATGATCCGGACCCGTTGGTGATGACTGTCCGGGTCGGGTTCAGGTAAGTTTTTCGGACACACGCGCGAGGGGGTTTGATGCACTGAGCAGAGAGGGTTTCAGACCGTGTGATCGCATCGGACAACTCCGGAAGCGAAGAGGGGAAGGAGGATGGACTAGGTGGGTTGTGGCGAGACTGCGAGGGGGAGAAGAGAGAGAGAGGCCTGTCATCTGTTTCCGGAGACCGAAAACGTCCGACGTTAGACCGGCTATAGTTAATCGTTGGGGCGTCAAACAAACTCCGAACGCGATGAAACTTGACAGGCGGTCTATCTACACTATAATAAGACCACACGTCAACTCTCATCCCATTCCGAGAACATTTTCCGGCCACTTATAAAATAATATTTCGGACATGCCGCGGGCGCATGCAAGTGTGTCTGGACTCAGAACGGACAACGGACGGAACGAGGAGACCGGGAAGGATGCATGTTTTGAAAACATGATGATGCAAAGCGGATGATGACATGGCAAGATGCAACACGCAAGCAAAAGAAAAGGCAACAACAGCGAAAAACTGGAGGACACCTGGCACATCGGTCTCTGGGCGTCACAATTTATCTGCTAGACTGTTAACTTTTATGCCAACTTTCCGTTCTTTTATAGTTGTAATTTGTTTTGGTGCGATACAAAATTTGTTCTTAACGTGTAGCCACCGGCTGAAGAAAATAGCAAGCCATTTTTGTATAGTGTAGGGTGTTCCCTATATTTGCACTGGTGGCGAACTTTGATGCCCAGTGGATGTAATATGTGTAATAGCCGTGATAGCCTAGCATAAGTTGCTTGCTTATTTATTTCCTTATTGTCTTGTTTATTTCTTTTCTTGTAGTCAGTGCAGTTCTTTTTCCGTGGTTTGCTAGTGGCCGCAATAACCTATTTTTTAAAACTAGGCTACATTAACCATGGGCTACATATTTACTATAGGTAACATGGGCCTCCTACGGGCCGTAGAAACAATGAGCCTTCTAAGGGCCATAGAAACAATGAGCCTTCTACGGGGCGTAGAAACAATGGGCCTTATACGAGCCATAGACACAATGGGCCTTCTACGGGCCGTATCATCAATGGGCCTTCTACGGGCCGTATGATCGGTTGGCCAAACATGGGCCAATAACAGACCACATTATGGTCGTAAATGGGCTAGAGTTGAAATCGTCCGTTCATGGGCCGACCATAACGGGCCGTCATTAATCGGCCGTATTTGATGATGCTATGAAAACGGCCAAACATATTAACGGGCCACAAACGAGCCGACTGTAACAACGGGCTGAATTTGGCCCACAAGCAGAAAATGACAGTAACGGGCCGAAAGTAAACGAATGCTGGAAATGAGCCTGTCGGGGATATACCCAGTGGTATGACCCGGCCGGAAGTATGACCCGGCCGGGCCGAAAGTAAACAAATGCTGGAAATGAGCCTGTCGGAGATATACCCAGCGGTATGACCCGGCCGGAAGTATGACCCGGCCGGGCTTGACGTTTTCATTGGTAACCCGCCGAAGGACTGGCTACTCACGAGCCTGGCGACTCACGGATGGCCCTAACGGCAGGTCAGATAGAAGACTAGGCCCAAGGCCCAAAAGGCCGGCTCATGTTATGGTGGTCCGGTTTACGAGGAAAGGCATAAGGAGTTTTCCCTTAAGGGTGCAGACTAGGATTCCACTTGTAATAGACTAGTCCTAATCCTAATAGGACTCCACATGTAACCCGCCCCTTCAACTTATATAAGGAGGGGCAGGGCACCCCAAGAGGGACAAGCAACAAGCAATAAGCTCTAGGGATAGACACAAAAGGGGAGCCGGCTTATACGACGACTCTCTCATCAGCATAATAAGATCTAGCCACAAACAGCATGTAGGGCTATTACCCAATGATGTTTCCCGGGGCCCAAAGCTGTCTAAATTCTTGTCTTGTGTTGTGTCTCTCAATTCCGCTCAACCTCTCTCAAGCTACTACAAAGATGTGTTGGCCTCACGACTAAGTCCTCGCACTAGGACATCTGCCGTGACAATTCCACGACAGTTGGTGCCCACCGTGGGGCTCGCGCATGGTGGTGTTAAGTTCTTGGAGGGATCTCTCTCAAGGATCGAGAAGTTCACGACTGATCGATGAATTAGAGCTGCCAGGAACAAACACACATGATTCGCTTTGGATCTGGGAGTGTGAAGTTTGAAATCAAGAAGATTATGATTGTGTGTGCTGCCGCACGCGTCGCTTTTTCGAAAAGGGGCGCTTTATTACTTAAAATGTTTAAGCATTACACCCAGTCTCTGCATAATTAAGATGTACATAGACACACAAAGTCCTCTAAAAAACAAAAAATAGATAGACGAAATACAAATATAGAGTCTGTATAACGCCTAAAGCGGAGGTGGGCCAATCCTATGATCATGTTGCCTAGATGATCCGATGAGTCTGACTCTGTTGATATGCCTCTGCATGCGACCAGGCAATCCGTCCGGGTCACTGAAATTAATTGCTTTCCAACTACACGAAGGTTTGAGCCGATCGAAGATCGGTTTCTGTACACAAGTCGGAAAGTAGCCGCGACCTGTCCAAATTACGCTGCCATGCACTTTTCGATGGCTAAAGTTTTGAAAGCGACAGCAACGCAGCAATACGCAAGATTTGATTGATCACTGCTGTTACTCCCTCATTTCATTATATAGAGCATAATTCGTTTTTTAAGACGCCTTTGACTATTAATAAGATTAATAGTACATGACATGCATAATATGAAAATTATATCATTGAAAGCTCCTTTCACACACGAATTTAGCGGGATGCTTTATGTAAGTTACATGTCATATATTATTGATCTAATATTTGGTTAAAATTAGTCTCAAAAAATGCATTAGGCCTTATATAAATGGAAGGAGGGAGTAGTAAAATTGCGGGAAGGAACCTGAGGCGATCTGCTACGTGGTTGCAAGTAGTACTACAGTGCTGGCTATAGTGTCACCCGAAGCCAAATCAGTTTTTTTTGTCAACTCTGATTGTTACATGCATACAAGGAATCTACGAGGAGATTAATTTAAGGAAGAATAGAAGGAAAGAGAACTATCACTACATCAGGACTCGGACTCCTCCGCTGATTGCGTGATTCTACTACCGAGTCGTCAATCTCCGTCAAGCCAATGACTTGAGTTACCGCTAGTTTCCGCCTCCAAGCCAGAGCTGCTCTTGCTTTGAACCGCCGTGGCAGCTCCAATCAGCCTCCTTCAGCCGCTGCCCCTGCTGAGCCGACTCGCTGCTGCTGCCGTCTGTTGAGTCGCCGCCACCCGTCGTCCTCTCCGCGGATTTGCCTTTGCGCCGTCTGCTGAGTCGCCGCCTCAGCGTCGCGTCAACATCGCGCCGCCTTACTCTGCCGCCTTGAGCTGCCGGCGCGCCCGGTGAGCCGCTTTGGTTTTGTTCTATCTCGTTGGGTCGTCGGCGCCCTTCTGATGCATCCGCTTCAAGCTGATGCAGGCCTCACCTCATTCCAACGAGTCGTTGTCTGTGCGTTGCCTTCGAGCCTGGCCGCGCCCTCGAATCACCTTCATGGAGCCACCAGCCCCAAGCCGCCAGCGAGCTGCCGGCCCTGCTTCCTCAAGCTGCAAGATACAGAGACAGGAAAAGGTCGTGGTAAGACACCTCCCAATGGATGGGTAGGATGGAGCTGCTTATTTTATCTACTGGTGCACACCTTCCAAGGTCAAACCTCGAAGAGAGGAGCACAGCGGTGCTTCCCGCGTGCATGGCAGGGTGCTGCATGCCCTTTGTCCTATCCGTTCAACCCATGAGCCGCCAGAACAAAAATTAGGCAAGGATCAAAGCAAGGCACTTATAACTATCTTGGTGAAGGCCATGGATAATTATTCATGACCGCGGTATAGTTATACCGGATATGGAGCGTGCGTCAGCATAATTTTTGTACTGGCATTCCTCTGTGCCATGCTGCTTGATTAATACATGTGCAAGCTGCCGGCCCCGCTGTAAGGTTTACATCCGTCCGCACCTGCGGCCGACTCGTGCGTCTGCGCCGGCTCACAAACGTCACGGTCGATTTTTCCGTCCGCACCGGCTTACAACGTCGTGGCCGACTCTATCTACACCCGCAGCCGACTCACTCGTGGTTGATTTCAGCTTCACCGTCGTGATCTTCAACATCGTAGCTGATAATTTTAGGCCTAACATATCAAGGTGAAATCTATCCAATCAATTTTTATTGATACAATTTTTATTCTTTAAAAGAACAAATTACTCCGGCTTGTGATATTATTTATGCAGGAGCAATTGTTTATCGCAAAAGCTATGGCCGTGTCGTGGATGTATAGCTCGCGCCACCATTATAATGCGCTAGCATCTGACCATACCATCAAGCTCGATGAATATATGTGCAAGCCGCCATCTGCAGACCAATTTACATCAACATAATGTGGCTAAATCGCCCGTCCACGCCGGCTTATAACACCGTGGCCGACTCAGCTACCTGTGCTGCCTCGAAAGCCGCAGTCGTCTTTGTTGTCCGTCTCTCGCAGCCTGGTCTACATCAACACGACACGACTGACTTGCTTGACTGCGCGGTTTACCGTGCTTGCAATCAACTTCGCCCGTCCGCGCGGCTTACCGTCCCGACTCTCCTGCGCCGGCTTACAAAGCCGTGGCCGGCTCATCTGTCTGCTCCCGCGGCCGACTTGGCCGTGATTGATTTTAGCTTCACCATGGTGATCATCAACTCCGCGGTCATAATTACTGACCTGACGCATCAGGTGAAATCCATCCAGTATATTTTATATTATATATTGCTTTCTTTAAAAGAGAAATTACTCTGGCTTGTAAGTTCTCTAGTGCAGGACAAGTTATATCACTGAGCTGTTGAATGACTCATACCGATTTATATCACGGTCAAATGTGGAGAATCCCAAGACAACTCCTTGAGTTGTCTTAAGACTCGGGGACTATAATGACATGACTCGCGAAATTGGTCGGTGTCAGTGAATTCAAGAACTCCGGATCATTGGAGGGAAGATAACCCGGCCTCGGAGGCTACTGCCTTATTGCCGAATATTTAAAGGCCTTCAGAAAATTTCTGGCTTAAAAGAAGGATATCCGATTTAAAATCCGGCTCAAGGTAAACCTGTCTCCCACAAAGCTTTGAAGCTCTCAATATCCGCTTCAAAATCTCGGTTCAAGAAGAATTGATCTCTCGCAAAGCTCGAGTTCTCAGGAAAAATTAAAGGGACCAAAGAGAGTCTGTTGCAAGACACAACTCAAACGTAGGTACCCTTCTTGAAAAGACCATTGGGGGCTGATTGTATTTGAATCTAGCGTAACCCCTTTTGGGTTCGACTTTGATCGTATTCGAATCAGAGTCGTTAAAAAACTCTCAAGGTCATTTGGGGGCTTCCTGTTCAAACATAGGTCGTATTCAAACCAAAGAGAACATAGCTGTCGGTACCCTCTTGATCCGCGCAATGCCAAACCCACTAGGGGGCTTCTTGATCATATTTGAATCATATCTTAACCCCTTTTGGGTCCGACTTTGATCGTATTCGAATCAGAGTTGTTAAAAAACTCTCACGGTCATTTGGGGGCTTCCTGTTCAAGCATAGGTCGTATTCGAACCAAAGAGAACATAGCTGTCGGTACCCTCTTGATCGGCGCAATACCAAACCCACTAGGGGGCTTCCTGATCGTATTCGAATCATAGCTTAACCCCTTTTGGGTCCGACTTTGATCGTATTCGAATCAGAGTCGCTAAAAAACTCTCAAGGTCATTTGGGGGCTTCCTGTTCAAACATAGGTCGTATTCGAACCAAAGAGAACATAGCTGTCGGTACCCTCTTGATCAGCGCAACGCCAAAGCCACTGGGGGCTACATGATCGTATTTGAATCCTAGCTTAACCCCTTTGGTCCGGTTTACTGATCATATTCGAATCAGAAGCCTCAAATTTTTCTCTCAGTTTGACTTAAGTTTTTTGGAAACAGTCTTTGGTTTTGTCTTGAGACTTTTTTTGTTCAGATCTAAGTATAAGTGTGGTTTAAATTTAACCCGGCTTGGCTTTGGACGATAAGTCGCCAGCATGTGACAATCATCATATATTTGGAAGTATTGGCTTCTAAGGATTTGGTTATCACCCTTACTGCACAGGTCATGTAAACCGGCAGTACAAATTCAATATCACAGACACCAGTGGTTATATGTGTGATATTATGACCCGCCCTGCGTTAAACCACCAAGGGATCTTGTGATCTACTTGTGTGTAGGATAAGACTACATTTGGGTGGTTACCCGCCCTGGCCTTTGATGTTAAGTCATCAGGGTATATGTTGTTTAAACTCTGTGCAGGATTTACAGAGCTATGACTTACATAAATGATTAAGTTCAAGCCCATCATCAAAGATTGAAATTTGTGTCTTAAAAGGGTTATCAATTCTTGATTTTCTCAAAGGCTATAAGCCGCCGGGTTATAAAAATTCCGGCTTACAATGGAGGCGTATTAAATCGCCATCGGCCAAGAGCCGTCGGGTATTTAAACTCCAGATTTACTTATCAACAGATGAGGTATTCAAAGTCGCTTTGGCGCAATGGCTATTATTTTATCAATGGATAGGATTTATTCTACAATGGAAGGAGTAGTCCCGTGCCACTGCAGGCTTACGACCTGGCACTTGGGGGCTACATTATTTAAATTGAGATTACATCAAATATGCAAGTCCCATGTCACTGCCAGCATGCACCATGGCACTTGGGGGCTAATGTAATTTTTTACTCAACTTATTG
Organism: Triticum dicoccoides; assembly: GCF_002162155.2. Lineage (NCBI taxonomy): Eukaryota > Viridiplantae > Streptophyta > Magnoliopsida > Poales > Poaceae > Triticum > Triticum dicoccoides. Next base: position 129,160,178 of record NC_041388.1, on the reverse strand, counting down.
AAGATCCAACTCATCACATTGTAATGAGCCGACCCTTGGGGGCTACCAATTGCTCCTGTCCAAAATTCAAGGTACACAAGCATTAATCCATTATATTGAACGGTCCACTATTCAGTTGGTAGAGTACAAAGCTCTTAACCTTGTGGACATGGGTTCAAGCCCCATGGTGGAGATTATATTATATGATGTTATTATCAATAAATTATATACAAAGTCCCAACTTAGTATTATCTTACTGAGCCGGCACTTGGGGGCTACAGGTGATATGCATATAAGGGAGAAAAAATCTTCAAATTCTCAGTTTGGAGCAGACCAGATTAACCCGGTGTCTGCAACAATCATGACCCGACATCATTTATTTATAACTCGGCAATCATAAATTGGCAAGATCTACATCTTTAAGCCAGCTGAATATCAGTTGAATATTTGAAGACCAATATTTTTGTCAAGTCAGAGCATTGAAGGCCGAGTCAAATGGATTATTTATTATAATATTTCTCTACAAGAGCGAATGTCAGCAAATTGGTTATGAAGCTGGCCTATTGACCCGGAATTTTTAGAAGAAGTTCCTGGATTTTTTGCATTGGCAAGGTTTGGACATATCTGTTAAAGGAGATTTGCTATACGATCTTGAGTATGCATCCAGGAGGAAATGACAAGGACTTAAAGATGACCAGGTGCCGGATCAGGAAAATATTTAACCTGGAGCACAACCTATCAAGTTTGTTCTTGTGTTATTTTACAGGATCAGTTTAACATGTATAAATCCAAATTAAACTGGGGGCTAATGTCGCGGATATACCCCGCGGTATGACTCGGACGGGCTTGGCGTTTTCATTGGTAACCCGCCGGAGGACTGGCAACTCATGAGCCTGGCGACTCACGGATGGCCCTAACGGCGGGTCAGATAGAAGACTAGGCCCAAGGACCAGAAGGCCGGCTCATGTTATGGTGGGCCGATTTACGAGGAAAGGCATAAGGAGTTTTCCCTTAAGGGGGCAGATGTAACATCCCAAATTTTCAATTTGGAATGTTATACACTAGATCATCATTGCATATCATATTTCATTGCATTTTGGTTGATCCTAGAAATTCTACGCAACTCAAGGACCCTCGGAGAGAGCTGGGGATTTCGTTATTTTCATATTTGAGTTTTCTCAAATTTTGAAAATAGGATCATTTGATTTTATTTATTTCATCTTCAATTATTTCTATTATAAAAATTATGAGAGAGGGAATAAAATGACTTTCGCAAAATAAAGAAATATTGAGGGTTTAATAAAAAATCAAATAAGATTTTATTTTGGTTTTAATTGCTATTTTATTTGAATTTAGGAAAAATTGCACGTTTTCAAAAATTGCATTTAGAGCCAAGAAAATGTTCATCCAGTTCTAAATATTTTATTTAGACAGAGAAAATTTGTTTTGACATTTTTAGATTTTTAATTATTTTTCTAGAATTTTTTTTAGTTGTAGCGATATTGTTTAAAAAAACGAGACCCCGCGCCCGACTGGGCCAAGGGCCCAGCCGAGCAGGCCGGCCCAGCCGCCCGCCGCCGCCTCTCGCCGGGTCGGGACAGGAGTCCCGACCAGCGCCGTCGCCGCCCGAGTCCGGGGAGGACTCCGCCTCCCGAGGCCGACCCCTCCCCCAAGTTGCCTCTCCACATCCCCTTTATAACCGCCGCCACCCCCCTGCAGCCCACACCGCGGCCGCCGCCCCACGCCTCCAGCGCCGCCGCCGCACGCC
>NC_041388.1:129122758-129157852 GCF_002162155.2 Triticum dicoccoides | reverse complement strand
CCGCACCACCCGCCACCCGCCGGAGCCCCGAGCCGAGGTAGCCGCCGCCCGGTTTTTGAGAAAAAGCCGTTTCAGTTTTTTTTTAAAACCCTAGTTTTCGTTTTTTAAAATAGATCGATTTTTCTCCGGTTTATTAAGTTAGCGAGCGTTCGCTCATCCTTTTGTTCTAATGAACGTGTTCATCAGTTAGCTCCTGTTAATGAACGTTCGTTCGTTAACCTGTTCGTCGTTTTTCTTTTTCTCGGATTAAACCCACGGTTTTTCTGATCGCGATTTTTGATCCGATGTTCATTTTAGTTTAACTTTTCGCTCGTTTGTCGGAATCAGGCGATTCAAGCGCCTGGAGTTTTGTCTCGAAACCCTCTTTCCGTTTAACCAACTCAAACAAGTTTTTTCCCCAGTAAAATTTGCCCTAGTTTCAGATTAGTAAACGAAGCTTATTTCTTTTGCCGTTTGTCTTTCATTGCTTCGTTCGATTTGGTTCTTTTAGCCAACCGGAGTTCTTAAGTTGAAATTTCCGGTTAGTTCTTTTATTCGAGTTTTACCCGTGCATTAGTGGAGTACTTATTGTATGCTTGTTTGTTTGCAATAGAGTACCCGGAGTGTGCCGCTTGCTACTTCGAATCGTTAGGTTTCACGGATCATCAGCAAGGCAAGTAACACTTTGATCATACTTCCTATTACCCAGTTTTTATTGCATTAGATCAATCCTCACACATTTCATGATTCAGATCTAATTAAATTGTGGGTTTGGGAAGTAGATGAGGTAGTACCTATTACCTGTTATGATCGAACCTTTGGGAGTTACTTCTACGTTTGCTTAATATGCTATGCTATGCTAGTAGACGTGGATTGGGTGAGTGAAATCCATGACAGATGTGAGATTGTTAATCAATGGTTTATCTAAGGTGGCAACTTAAATACACATCTAGGTGGATTGAGGCACCTGGGTATTCCAGCGATTGCCTGTTTTTCTTCGGACCGCCACCCAGACTCAAAGAGATCATGAGATTATTCATACTGGAAACTTCCGTGTGCAACCACAAGCTACTATGGGCTCTAGCATAGTTGACTAAGTCGTGCGAACTCTTACAGTGGTAGACTAGCAGATGTAGGGATGTAGGTTGGTACGGTCTACCCGTTCGTAAGGTGCTAGCGCTTCTGAAAGACTATGTCTCGGTCATCCGTTTCTCAAACACCTTGTAGTGCGAGATTCCCAACGGAGGAGATAGGGTCTTGTGGGGAAAGTGCGCAAACCTCTGTAGAGTGTATAAACTAATCATGGTTAGCCGTGTCCCCGTTTATGGACATCTTGAGTATCTAGTACCTGGATTACCATGTGAATCTCATCATGTTACTTTAAAATTAATTTTGTTGGGTGTAATGATGATGCTTAATTGGGATTGAGAGCGTGTCTACACTCTCAATGTTTAACAACCACCATGATAGTTAAATAAAATGTATTCCTTTGTAGTAGGGAAAAATTGGCTTTACGCAAAACTGTAACCATAGAGCTTTCCACCAGCAAAATATGCATATAGAATAGCCTTATTCTTTTATTGCTCTCTATGTGTTACATTGCCAGCATATTCCATGTGCTGACTCGTCTTGGGCTGCAACATTAATGTTGCAGACTTTTCAGACAACGAGTAAGGTGCTTTTAGGTCGTGGTTCTATACTCAGTGATGCCGTTGGAGTTGATGGACTCACTTATCTTCCAAGCCTTCCACTGTTATCGTTATTAGATGGCCTTAAGCCATATTTATTGTAATAAGTTCTCTTTTTAGACTCTCGATGTAATAAGTGTGTGATTGCTACTCTGTTATAAATCCTTCAAGTACTGTGTGGTGTCAGCATTACTGATCCAGGGATGACACCTGAGGACAGAGATTGGACCGTTTGAGGTCTGGTCGCTACAGCAGACTAGGATTCCACTTGTGATAGACTAGCCCTAATCCTAATAGGACTCCACATGTAACCCACCCGTTCAACTTATATAAGGAGGGGCAGGGCACCCCAAGAGGGACAAGCAACAAGCAATAATCTCTAGGGCTAGACATAAAAGGGGGAGCCGGCTTATGCGGCGACTCTCTCATGAGCATAATAAGATCTAGCCACAAACAGCATGTAGGGCTACTACCGGATGATGTTTCCCGGGGCCTGAAGCTGTCTAAATCCTTGTCTTGTGTTGCATCTCTTGATTCCGCTCAACCCCTCTCAAGCTACTACAAAGATGCGTTGGCCTCACGACTAAGTCCTCACACTAGGATATCTACCGTGACAATTCCACGATAGAGCCCAAGAATAAATGGGCCCTGAGAAGGCCGAAAGATAACATGGGCTGGAAACGGCCCAATGGAATAACGGGCCGTTAATGGGTATAAAGTGATACACTATTCATTACGGGCCAGTTTTACCACGGGCCGTTAATGGGCCAAGGGTTACTAAGGGCCTCATATGGGCCGAAAGACGTCATAGGCCATACATGGGCTAGAAGTTAAAATGGGCTGGAATTATATTGGACGGCCCAGATGACGCTACTGGGCCTAATTCAGATAGGCCGTAAACAGGCCCTGGGTTAGCGGGTTGTAAATGGGCTATATGCGAACAGGTCGTTAACAGGCTTGCCGTGGGCTGGCCTTTTCACATGAATGGGCCTCTGTTGGGCCGTGCCACGTGTCGACGTATCATGGGTGCTTTGGGTCCAATGAGTGGATGACATATGTCCCAACGGTGAGCCGACACGTGTTTCCTCCAGCCAATGATGATTTTACACATGGAAAATCCCCATTGGTCGGGGCTGTTAACGGGTTATCGGATCCAAAACCGGACCCGATAGCTTAACGGCGTTCCATTACGGTGGATGCCACGTGTCGTCACCCTTGACGAAAGCACTTCTGTGACGCGCGATTTATCGTCATGGAAGTGGACACTTCCGTGATGATAATTTTGGTAATGTCATGGAACACTTCTACGATAACACATGTATGACTATCTTGATTCTATCATAAATTTGTCATGGATGTACATGCATGACAGAAAACGTGACCTACTGTGAAAAACACGTATCATCACGGAAGTGTATTTTTTTGTAGTGTAGACATGTCCTTAAGGTAACAGTGTGATCGCTTCATTTTACATGCGCCCTTACATTAACAACAGCAAGAGATTGGTATAAGGACATGCGACATTGGACGCATCTGCAAAATGTACCTACAAGGAGGCATAAAGTGGTGATGCCGAGTTTGTTCATGCTCTGTGAGGGCAGCAAATCTAATCCTAGAGACCTTTTACTATGTGAGGGCAGCAAATCTGATCCTGGGGACCTTTTACTATGTGAGGGCAGTAAATCTAATCCTGGAGGCTTTTTACTATGTGAGGGCAGCAAATCTAATCCTGGAGACCTTCTACTATGTGAGGGCAGCAATTCTAATCCTGGAGACCTCTTACTACTATGTGAGGGCCACAAATCTAATCCTGGACATACTCTGTTGACTTGTCCAACAGCCGCCACTTTCTATCCTTTTTTCAACCAATAATAGATCTATCCCTTATCTAGTTTGTACTGTGTTCTCCCGTTATTTCCCTTTTCAACCAAGAGACTGGTTGGGTATCCGGTCTCTACTACTTTCACCATATTATTTCCTCTTTGAATCAAGTCCTAGATTCATGCTACAACTTTCCCCCCTTTCTTCGTTGTTTGAACCAAGTCCTAGATTCGAATGCATGAAGTAGATTTATCTCTAATAATACTAAAATTTTAGGTGGCTTTGGAAGAGCTGATGGCAGTAGAAAAAGATGCACATGCAGACACGTGGGGAGCTCGGGCAGTAGAGCAAGGCCGCTTTCGAAGAACTTATACCTGAGGGTCATCGGGCTGTCGGCGGCGGCAGGTCGGATCTGCGCACAATACGGCAGGGAGGAAGAAGGGTCAGAGGACCTCCCGAGCTGGCGCTGTGTCGGAGAGAACGACACGGGCAGAGGATCGGGCCCCTTCGGCAGCTGTGGGTTTCCTCCCTCGCCGGCGATGACCACATGAACAATACACCTAGTCCTCTACACACACCAGCCGAAGGGACCCGGCCCTCCATTCATTGAACAACCCCACTGGTGAATAAACATACAATACTAGTAGTATTTATATAGAACGAACAAGCTCGAACTATTTTCGCGTAGTTAAAAGTTGAGGGCGGGGCTTTTCCCAGGCAGTACGCGTGACAGTTTTCACGTAGGCGGTTTGACAGAGAGGCGAGGAGGGTGAGGGAGTAGCGGATTCAACTTACTTATTGCTGGAAAGGTCGGGCTATGCGATTTGACGACGCATTACTGTTGGAAAGACTTGTGATATGACTACTCACTATAGTCATGAATTACTAGCGGTACAACCGGGGTGATGCCCCCCTTCCGTTCCGCACTCTAATCTGGTGCATGACACGTCGACCAGGATGCTGGCTCTCCCACATGTCGGCGAAGTATGTAGTAAGAAGGAGCAAAAAATAATGCGGTATATACTAGTCATGTCGGAGGAGTGCGAACCATGGCAGCCCAGTGAACCAGCAGTAGAAAACAATGCTGATATGGCCACAAAAAACAATGTGCTACGGTCCAGACTATAGCATGTACAGTACTACTCCATGAAGGGAGTACTATACTAATAAAACATTAAGGCCACAAGGCGATGCAGTGCTGGTTACAGGAGGCAAGAGGAAGAGATGCATCCATCGACGACGTCCACCTCCTTGACTCAGGGCGTTGGCCCACCGAACAGTGGCTAAGTAGCAGCGGCTTTCGTGGCTAGGTCGATGTGCTTCTGAACAATGGCACCCAAAGATTCGAGCCACTGGAAGAAGGCCAACGTCTTTCTGTCCTCGCTGGCCTTGCAGTGGCCTATGTAGACGATTTCCTCGTAGACGTGGATGTGCAGGTCGACGGTTTCTTGCATGGCGAGGCGCTGCGCAGCGAGCGCGGCCTCGAGGTGCACATTCTTCGTCATGACCTCCGGCACCTGCAGGGCCACCAGGGCTTCAAAGAGTTCATCACCATGGAGGCCGATGAGGGTGGCGGGCAATGAGGATCCTGGGCATGCGGGCTAGAGCAGTACGGCAAGGTCGTTCGCGCGCTTCTTGACGATGGTGAACTTGCGGATGGAGTTGACCATCATGTCGTCCATGCGAGAGGCAAAGCCAGTATCGGCGAGGGCTACGACACCAGCGGTCGACAGCACCGTCTAGAAACGCTACGCGGTGCGGGGCCACAGGCTGGCGCCTTGGATGATTTGGCACAACCGACTACCGCTCGCGTCCATTGCCTCCATAGGTGCTTGTGGCTTATGGTCACTTGGTCTTGGCTTGGAGTGAGCAGTGTTGTGCATAGACTAGGAGTAGATGGATTGGAGTGGTGGGACACCTTTATATGAGAATCCAAACTCTATTGCATTCACATCGTGCTGGCTCTATTCTGCTTCTCCAATTAATTCCCTCTGCATGTAATTGAGGATGCATCATTGACCGTACGTCTCGGGAACCGCTACCCTCTCCCTCCTTGGCAATGGCATTCAAGCACCTATGGAGGCGACTGCCGCTCACGTCTATCGTGTGTCAGGAGATGTTCCCGTCAACGACGAGGTGCCTATGGTGACTCCGTAATTTTCAAGATGATAGTACTAGTATACTCAATATTGTGCACCGCGACCAAGGCGGAGAGGAAAACGAGAGAACTACCTATTTATTTACGGTGTAGATTCACTCATTTTGCTCCATATGTACTCCGTCTCGGCGTAGTCTAGTCACTTGTTGAAATCTCTAGAAAGGAAAATACTCCTTTTTGGTTTACAGGGCTCCATATGTACTCTATCTCGGTGTAGTGTAGTAACTTGTTATCTTTCTAGAGATTTCAACAAGTGACTACATAGGGAGCAAAATGAGTGAATCTACACTCTAAAAAATGTATATAGACATCCGTATGTGGTAGTCCATTTGAAATATCGAAAAATACAAATATTTAGGAACGGAGGGACTATCATGCATGCCAACTAGGCAAATTTGATGAGGTGGCATATAAGTAAATGAAGAAAGAGAGGGTTCAGTATCATATCATGATACTGTATCATATTAAATGTTGTGCTACTATGTGTCATGCATGCTAATAAATGAAGTCATCGATGATACTAACATATGATACTATGCACTACGGATGTGTAGTATCATACACAAGTATCATATGCATGATACTAGTATTCCATTACGACCAGCCTAAGCAAAAGCATGTCCTCGTCTGCGAGCCACCGCGCGCATGGGCGAGGGAGAAGGCGTGTAGTAGTAAAATCAAGCTTCTCCTCATTGTACAAGTTGACGCGACACATCATAGCACTAGCCCCACATGGTTGCCTCTAAACTTGGCTGAAAGACCTGCAGTGTACAATACTCCATTTGCTGCAACCTCTAACATTTACCCCACCACAAATTAAAATATATGTTCCTGTCTTGATCAGATGAGCATGCAAACTAGAATCACCAGGATGACAGTTAGGGCCAGAAGATTATTTTAATCAAAAAAAGCATGGAGCCGGCCCCAACGATTTTACGCTTACAGGCACGGTACACACTATCCTAGACTACTCCACACATGAAACTGCCACACGAGCGTCCGGGCTGCGCTTGGCTCTTCGCCTCTTCGGGAAGTCAAACAATGATGGAGTACTATTGCAGTTGAGGAGTACTACAGTATGCTTCTGGCCATCTGACACCAATTGAACTAGTGCATTTCCACCGCGTGTGGGAGGGAGAGCATGTAGCGAACGAAAGCTTCTCCTAGTCCTGCCAGCCACCACGCTCATGGGCGAGGGAGGGGCGCAGCTTCATTGACTTACTGCTCCTGTCTTTACGTCTATGACAGGTGGGCCCAACAGGTGGGTGGCCCACCTGTCATGCAGCCAAAGGCAGGTGCGCGAGGGAGAGGGTGTTGTAGTAATCAAAACTTCACGGTCTTGTACGAGTTGACGTGACACAGCAAAGCACCGCACTCAATATATTTCAATAATTTGCGTTTACCGATGCATTAGTTACAATCCATGCATGCATGTCGTGACTCTCTTTTTGATACTTGCATGTTTTGATTTAATGCACCTTGAAGTAGTATGAATATGTGACGGTAAAGCTTTGTAATGCCCCGGCCCTAAGACTGCTCACAGTGGGGAGTAACATCGAGTAGTAACTTGTCAATGGTACTAGTCTATGTTACTATCTCCATAGTGGGTAGTAACATATGAGTGATATCATGAAAGAGTTCATTTATTAGGCTATAGACTCATTATGCTTTGAAATGTGTGATGTTACAGTAACTAGCTAAGTTACCACAAACCCCGCTCTCCTCATTAATTAGCTGCCACATAAGCAATCTTGTATTGAAATGTGTGATGTTACTACTTAATTTACTCCCATTGTGACTAGTCTAATAAAGCGAGAGATGGTCGTAACACCCCGGTGTACTGATGCTACAGTAACCCTTGGGGTTAAGCTAATCTTTTTGCTAAACATGTGCCTCATCATTATTGTCTCATGTTCTTTCCAATTACATTTGAATTCAAATTCAAATTCTGTGTGAAATTCAAAATGCTCTGACATGAAAACTAAAATGTTCATCATGTGGATATTATTCTTCTGGTAATATTGGTGGTGATCCAACTTTTTTCCAATGTGTCTAAATGGACTAAAATAGCTAAAGCTGAAAGTTAACAAAAAGAAATAGAAAAGGGAGAGAGAGAGAGAGCAAACTCCTCCATGGACCGAACCCACCTGGGCCGGCCCACCTAACCCACTCCAGCAGGCTGGCCCACTCCCCCCCATTCCCCCTGGTCGCCTCCTTCCCCGCACACTGCTCCTCCGACCGAGCAGGACAGAGCGCGTGCGTCGCCGTCCAACCACCTCACCGGCCTTGCCGGGAGAGGATAAAGCCCCGACGCCTCGGGCTCCCCTCTCCCCTCCCACTTGCCCTGCCGCCCCACTCGCGCCGGCCCCTATCCCCTCTCCCCGCTCGCTCCGTCGCCTCGCCTCCTTCTCAGAGCCACCGCCCGACGCGGTCGCCGCCGTTCTCCATCGTCCTCGCGGCCACCAAGACCCGTTCGCCTCGCCGACCTGTCCAACCGCTCCGCCTCCCTCGGCTACGCCTCCCCGACGAGCCGCAAGACGCCGGGCGCCTCCGAACGCTCCCCCGGCCTCATCTTCCACTTCGGATCACAGGAGCTTGCCCGCGTCGATCCACTGCACTGCAGCTCCTAAACCTCCGAGGGCCACCGTGTGTGCCGCCCGGTGAGCCCCGCTTCTTCTCCCCTCGCTCCCCTAGCCTCTTGCGCTACCATAGCCACCGCGCCGCCATGGCCGAGCTCGGCTCCGCCGAGCAGCTGGCCATCGTCGTTGCCATGCTTGCCTGAGCATGGGAACATGCTCAATGCAGCCTGCCGAGGCCGCCCGTGCCGCCTGCCCACCTCGTCGACCCCCGTAGCGCGATCTCGACGAGATATCGAACCCCACCGCCGCCTCCACTCATCGCCGACGTAGTTCCGGCCAGTCGCGAGCCCGACCGACCACACCACGCGACGCGACATTGAGCCCTCGTTCGAACACAAGCAAAACCATGCGAAACGGTGCCCCTAGCGATTTTCCAAATGTCTCTGGCGAGCTCGCCGCCGCGGGAGACCACCGGAGCAACTCCGGCGCCGGCCATCTGTGTGGCTAGGTGGGCCCCGCTCTTGGGTCGCTAACTAGTGGGCCCTGGGATCCCCGTTGACTGGGTTGACCCAGTCAACGTGCTGACTGGGCAACCCCAGCCACTGACATGTGGGCCCCCTCTATTATATTAGTCTAATAATGTTTTATAAACAAAAATGATTAGTTAACCTAAAACACTCACTGACGCCCGGGGTCCACTCCCCTAATTGACCCTGTTAGTTTAGTTAATCCACCGTTAAGCCAGCAGAGGCTGACATGTGGGTCCCATTGGCCCCATTGGTCAGCTTTGACCAGTCAACCAGATTGTTGACTGCTGACGTCACACCTATGTCATACTGATGTCATAATTCCTTTTCTGTTAATTTAAATAATTCCAAAAAGGCTTTAAACTTTAGAAATTCATAGTAATTAAACCGTAACTCGGATGAAAATGTTTTCTACATGAAAGTTGCTTAGAAAAATCCAACGAATCCAAATGTGTGGTCCATTCACCTGTCACATGCCCCTAGCATGCTGAACATGGAATAGTCCCCTCTCTTCCATCTGTCCGGAATCCGCCTAACGCCGGGAATTCATCCTCGGATGTTTATCCCCTCCGTCTGCAACGTGTAGTACTATGTTAGGGCAACCCTAGCTCTGCCCGTCGTTATGTTATGCCTTGTGATGCATTGTTTGCTCTGTATTTACTGTTTCTTCCCCCTTTTCTCCCCGGTAGACCCCGAGACCGATGATGCCGCTATGATCGACTACGTCACTGACGACCCCTCCTTCTTGTCTGAGCAACCAGGGAAGCAAACCCCCTTGAGCATTCCGATATCGCCCATTTCTTTTCCTCTCATGCTTGCATTAGAACTGCTACTACTTTCTATATGATCCTACTCTAATGCATAGCCTGTTGTTGTTACCTGCTGTCATACCTTACCTGCTTATTCTAAACTGCTTAGTATAGGTTGGTTAGTGATCCATTAGTGACCCCCACCTTGTCCCAGTTGCCCTGCTTTATGTTCGATGACTCGATCACGTGATCGATGTCCAGGCCTCGACACCGCACATCACCCCCCTAGTTGTACGACTCTGCAGAGTTACTATCGAGTGTCGAGGGTGGAATATCTTACATCACTCCTGATGAGATCTCTATAGTGTAGCAATACGGTCGAGGTCATCGAGGGTGATTTCCTCCTCAACCACTTCCGTTATGGCTCTGTCGTGCAACTCATCAAATGTGATCCTCGAGGGTGGATCCTCTTACGTTCACCTGGATGATAACATCGAGTGGAATTCACCGGGGGTGATTCCTCAGGTTTTCCCCTTGGTGTTAAACACACAATTACTATGGTTACTATGACTTTGCACTGAGCCATGTTACTAAAGACGGGTTGGCCCTGAGTGGTACCCGCGCAAGCTTAATAGCGAGTGATGTGGAGTCGGGTTAACCTGGAAGGTGCCCGCGAGATACTTACGAGGTGTGGCCAGGCATTCTTAGCCCTTGCTGCAAGCACTCGAGACGGGGCGACGGGATCACATCGATCGAGAGTCTCTGCTCGTTACCGCGTGTTACTAATCCACTACAATTTGGATATTTGATCCGAGGGGCCTCTGGCCTGATAGCACTAACCATCACGTGGGCATAGTATGGGCGTTCTGCGTTGTATACATCAACCGAAGCTTAATAGACGTCAGCGACTGAGCGGCGCACGTCGGGTTGGACTGCGTAAGCACCTGCCTTTTTGAAGGAGGTAGGTAGGTCTGCTCACCATCCGCCCACGCAACATGCGGGAGTTCCCGGGGCGATGGCCCATGACCCCTGGGGGCATAGGTTTAGTCCGGCGTGCTGGCCTCTCTATTAAGCCTAGGACGGGTTGCGGCGTATTGTTTGGCCGAGGCCGGGCATGACCTAGGAAAGTGTGTCCGGCCGGAGTTAATCTAGCATGGTGGGTAAGTTGGTGCACCCCTGCAGGGAAGAAAACATATATTGATAGCATGTCCTACGGTAACAGAAACTTGGAGTTGTATCCCGATCGATACAACTAGAACTGGATACTTGATATGAGAAATGGTTATGAGACATGATTATGATGAATGGATAGTATGGCTTTGGGATTGCTTTCTCGCAGGGAGTCGAGAAAGGATCTCTGGCCAAGGTTGATAACTCTACTACTCTAAATTATGTTGGTCTGTACTCTTTTATATGCTGCAAGATGCTTGAAGATGCTTGAAGATGTTAGTCTATGATAGGCTAGCCTTTCCCCTTCTTTCTGGCATCCTGCAGTTTAGTCCACAGATACAACCCTTTTCCTTTGATACAGATGCATACTTAGTTTAGATCTGATGTAAGTCTTGCGAGTACTTTGGATGAGTACTCACGGCTGCTTTGCTACCTCTTTTTCCCCATACCCGATTGTTGCGACCAGATGACGGATCCCAGGAGCTAGACGACGCCACTGATGACTACTGCTACCCCGAGGGTGCCTACTACTACGTGACGGCCGCTGATGACTTGGAGTAGTTAGGAGGCTCCCAGGCAGGAGGCCTTGCCTTTTCGATCAATGTTGCTTTTGTGCTAGCCTTCTTAAGGCAAAACTTGTTTAACTCATGTCTGTACTCAGATATTGTTGCTTCCACTGAATCTTGTGTATTCGAGCTTATGTATTCGAGCCCTCGAGGCCCCTGGCTTGTAATATAAAGCTTGTATTATTTTAATTTGTGTCTAGAGTTGTGTTGTGATATCTCCCCGTGAGTCCTTGATCTTGATCGTACACATTTGCGTGTATGATTAGTGTACGGTTGAATCGAGGGCGTCACAAGTTGGTGTCAGAGCCGACTGCCTGTAGGTAGCCCCCTTTCCAACTCCTTGGCCGAAGTTGAGTCTAGTCAGTGAAAAACTTTTACTAACATTGGCTGTGTGTCTTACGGGCCCATGTCGCCATATGGGTGGTATTAGGATCTTTTATTCCTCGTCTATACTCTGGGACTTTGATCTCTCTTCTATTCGGGTTAAAATGGTTTTACTAACTCTAACATTAGGATCCCGTGACCATATTCACCCCGAAGTTGGATAAGCCATATTCCTTAGAATAGTATTCTGGATAGTACACACACTGTCATGGTGACAACGAAGTGGTATCCATCGTACCTCTTTCATTATGCATGTTTCATCATGAATGATCCTTTGTTTTTGCAAATGGTCAATGCTGAACTACCCCCCTTTACTTGTTAGCAGGATGGTTAGACCCGCTGGTCCTGGCCGTGGTGCCAACGATCCACCACCGCCCAAATTCTCTGCTGGAATGATGCAACAGTTTGAGCTGAATCGTCAATTCATGGAAGGAATGATGGCTTAGTTTCCTCGTCCGAACATGAATCAACAGCCAACCCCAGGAACTCTGCAGGACTTCATGCGTCTCAACCCAACTATTTACCGCATCTCAACTCAATCCCTTGATGCTGATGACTGGCTCCGCGACATCACATATGCAATGGAGTCTGCTAGTGTGGCCCCTGCTAGCTATGTCACCTTTGCATCTTTCTTTCTGAAGGGTCCCGCTGCTTAATGGTGGAACAGCCACAGGCGTACCCTACCTGCTAGAACGGTCATCACTTGGCCGGATTTCCAAGCTGCCTTCCGTGCCCGCTTCATTCCTCAGGGAATCATGGACAGGAAGAAGCAAGATTTCCGCAACCTCACCCAAGGCAACAATACTGTAGATGCTTATCAGCGGGAATTTCTGGACTTGTCTCGTTATGCTGAAGAAGACATTGCAACTGATGCTCGTAGGCAAGAAAAGTTCCGTGATGGACTTCACCCTGATATTAAGCTAGCACTGCTCGCTCATGACTTTGCCGACTTCGCCACCTTGGTGAACAAGGCTAGTCAGGTTGAGACTGGTCTTCAGGAACACTAGGGATCCCTTAGGCGCAGCCATGACGCTGGCTCATCTTCGAGCCCGTCAGCGCAGAAGCATCGGATATGGATTCCCCACAACATGTATCGTCCAACTGCACCTGCACCAAGACAATCCTATGCCGCACCTCGTCTGCCTCCTCCAACGCAGAGGCAGCCCCTTCGGGCTGTACCACCCCAAGCTTCTGCTCACAATCCCAATGATGGTCTGTGCTTCAAGTGTGGCCTTCTGGGCCATCATTCCAGGAACTGCCCTCAGAATCAGAACCAGCTGGCTTTGCCTTCAACTGACCGTAACAACCAGCCCCACAACAACAATGCCAGACCTTATGGTCGTGGTCAGGCTAATCATGTTGATCTGAATGAAGCTCAAGAACAGCCTTCTACTGTGATGGGTACTCTCCTTGTTAATTCAGTACCAGAATCCGTTTTATTTGATTCAGGAGCATTGCATTCATTCATGTTAGAAAATTTTGCATATGCACACGACATTCGATGCGAGCCCATGAACACTCCGATAGTGGTACACACCCCTGTGGGTCAGTGTCGAACTACCATGATTGGTCGCGACGTCCCCGTTGAAATTGAAGGGTTGGAATTTCATGTTTCTCCCATTATTCTGGAGTCTTCCAACATTGACCTCAGTCTGGGAATGGAATGGTTGAAAGCACATACTGCCCCTATCGTTTGTGCCACCAAAGTCGTTCATCTCCTACATCCTTCCGAGGAGATAGTAAGCTACCATGCTTAGATTGTTCAAAACACTGAAGCACGACTTTATGCTTTGAATGCGTTGAACGCGACACCTCTTGAGGGAATTGAAAAGATCCCAGTTGTTCGCGACTTCCTAGACGTCTTTCCAGAAGAACTTCCAGGAATACCTCCTACTCGGGCTGTCGAGTTCGTCATCGACTTGAAACCAGGCACCGTTCCTATTGCCAAACGACCCTACAAGATGCCGCCTCACGAACTCCTTGAACTTAAGGAGGAAATCGACAAATCTCTTTGCAATGGTTTCATTCGTCCAAGTTCCTCAGCTTGGGGAGCACCTTCTCTCTTTGTGAAGAAGAAGGATGGAACGAACTGTTTGGTCCAAGACTATCATCCTATCAACCAAGCTATAATTCAGAACAAATATCCGCTTCCTCGGATCAATGATCTGTATGATCAACTTGCTAGTTCATCAATATTCTCTAAACTCGACTTGAGGTTAGGTTACCACCAGATCCGTGTTCTTGAAGAGGATATTCCAAAGACCACATTCATCACTCGTTATGGTTCTTACGAGTACACCGTCATGTCTTTTGGCTTGACCAATGCTCCAGCCACATTCTCCC
The DNA here is from genome assembly GCF_002162155.2 of Triticum dicoccoides. NCBI lineage: Eukaryota > Viridiplantae > Streptophyta > Magnoliopsida > Poales > Poaceae > Triticum > Triticum dicoccoides. The sequence goes on along the minus strand of NC_041388.1, from coordinate 129,143,888 downwards.
GTCTGATGAACTACATATTTATAGATTACCTCAACAAGTTCGTCGTAGTCTATCTGGATGATATCTTGGTATATTCGAAGAACAAAGAAGAACATGATGAACATCTTCGAGTTGTTCTAGAGAAGCTGCGAGAACATCAACTTTATGCCAAGTATTCCAAGTGTGAATTCTGGCTTCCGAAGTCACCTACCTTGGTCATGTCATCTCCAAGGATGGTATTGCCGTCAACCCAGAGCGAGTTCAGGCTGTTCTTGACTGGACCCCTCCGAAGACTGTCAAGCAAGTTAGAAGCTTTCTCAGACTAGCCAGCTATTGTCGTCGCTTTGTTGAGAACTTCTCCAAGATCGCCAAACCACTGACCAATCTGCTTCACAAAGGTGTTAAGTTTGATTGGACAGACAAATGTCAGGAAAGTTTCCAGGCACTCAAAGTCAAGCTGACATCTGCCCCAGTGCTTGCTCCCCCCGATTCTCGCAAGGACTTTGTCATCTATTGCGACGCTTCATGTCAAGGATTAGGCTGTGTCCTAATGCCAGAGCGCAGAGTGATTGCTTATGCCTCTCGTCAAGTGCGTCCTCATGAAGAGAACTACCCAGTTCATGACCTTGAGCTTGCTGTGGTTATCTATGCATTGAAGCTATGGCGACAGTACCTTCTCGGTAATCGTTGCGAGATCTTCACTGATCATCAGAGTCTGAAGTATTTGTTTACTCAGCCAGATCTGAACCTCCGTCAGCAGCATTGGATGGAAGCTTTTGCTGACTACAACTGCGGTATATCTTATACACCTGGCAAGGCTAATGTAATGGTCGATGCCCTGAGCCGTAAGTCTTATTGCGACAATCACATGGTCTTCAAAGCTCAACCCCGCCTTTATGAAGAGCTATGCAAGCTGAACCTTCAACTAGTTCCACAAGGTTCTCTGAATAACCTTGTCCTGGAACCAACTCTGTTGAAAGCAATTAAGTCTGCTCAAGCCAAAGATGCTCACGTGGATTTGATGAAAAAGGATCTTGCCTTAGAGAAATCTAGAGATTTCTCACTTGGTGAAGATGGAACCTTATACTTCAGAGATACCATTGTCGTACCCCGGTTCGAGCTTATGACAGAGAAGGTGGTGAAAGAAGCGCATGATACCCCTCTCTCTATTCATCCAGGAAGTACCAAGATGTATCTAGACATCTGTCAGAAGTACTGGTGGTCTAATATGAAGCAAGACATTGCTCGATATATTGAAGAATGTGACGTTTGTTGTCGCGTCAAACCAGAACATCAAAAATCGGCTGGACTTCTGCAACCTCTCCCAATTCCTGAATGGAAATGGGATAAGACTCAGATGGACTTTGTCACTGGCCTTCCCAAGTCTCAGAAAGGTAATGATGCTATCTTTGTCGTCATCGACCAATTCTCGAAGGTTGCTCACTTTCTGCCAGTCAAGGAGACTATCGCTGCTAGTCAATTAGCAAACTTGTATATCTCCCGAATTGTGTCACTCCACGGCATCCCGAAGGAGATCAGTTCAGATCGTGGCAGTATATTCACTTCAAAGTTCTGGGATAGTTTCCAAGAGGCAATGGGAACTCATATTACCTGGAGCACTGCTTATCATCCCCAATCCCAAGGTCAAGTCAAACGAGTCATCAAATTCTTGAAGACATGCTTCGGGCTTGTGTTATTTCTTTTGGTAAGAAGTGGGAAGAATCTCTCCCTTATGCTGAGTTCTCTTATAACAACAGTTATCAAGCCATCTTGAAGATGGCACTGTTCGAAGTGCTTTATGGACGTAAGTGTCGAACCCCTCTGAATTGATCAGAAACTAGGGAACGGCCGCTCATTGGTCCAGACATTATTCAACAAGCTGAAAAGCAAGTTCGCATTGTCCGGGATAATCTCAAGGCGGCCCAGTCCCGCCAGAAGAGCAACTATGACCGGAAACACTGGGGTTCAACTTATCAACCTGGTGAACAAGCTTATCTGCGTGTCACTACTTTGAGAGGCACTCATCGGTTCGGAGTCAAGGGCAAGCTAGCTCCGCGCTACATTGGTCCCTTCCGCATTCTCGCTCGTCGTGGACTGGTGGCTTATCAACAGGAGTTGCCACCTCAGTTCTCTCATGTTCATGATGTCTTCCACGTGTCGCAACTTCGTCGATGCTTCAAGGATCCGGAACGTGAAGTGGATCCAGAATTGATTGAAGTTCAAGATGATCTCACATACAAGGAGCATCCGATCTGCACTCTTGAAGAAGCTGAACATCGAACACGCCAGAAGGTTACCAAGTTCCTCAAGGTGAAATGGTCAAATCATTCTAAAGATGAAGCCACTTGGGAACGCGAGGATAACCTCCGTGCTGAATACCCCGACCTGTTCCCTTCTACCTCTTAATTCTCGGGACAAGAATTTCTTTTAGAGGAGGAGAGTTGTATCACCCCGGTGTACTGATGCTACAGTAACCCTTGGGATTAAGCTAATCTTTTTTCTAAACATGTGCCTGATCATTATTGTCTCATGTTCTTTCAAATTCCAGTTGAATTCAAATTCAACTTCTGTGTGAAATTCAAAATGCTCTGACATGAAAACTAAATGTTCATCATGTGGATATTATTCTTCTGGTAATATTGGTGGTGATCCAACTTTTTTCCAATGTGTCTAAATGGCCTAAAATGGCTAAAGCTGAAAGTTAAAAAAAAGAAATAGAAAAGGGAGAGAGAGAGAGCAAACTCCTCCCTGGACCGAACCCACCTGGGCCGGCCCACCTAACCCACTCCAGCAGGCCGGCCCACTCCCCCCCATTCCCCCTGATCATCTCCTTCCCCGCACACTGCTCCTCCGACCGAGCGGGACAGAGCGCGTGCGTCGCCGTCCAACCACCTCGCTGGCCTCGCCGGGAGAGGATAAAGCCCCGACGCCTCGGGCTCCCCTCTCCCCTCCCACTTGCCCTGCCGCCGCCACTAGCGTCGGCCCCTATCCCCTCTTCCCGCTTGCTCCGTCGCCTCGCCTCCTTCTCAGAGCCACCACCCGACGTGGTCGCTGCCGTTCTCCGTCGTCCTCGCGGCCACCAGGACCCGTTCGCCTCGCTGACGTGTCCAACCGCTCTGCCTCCCTCGGCTACGCCTCCCCGACGAGCCGCAAGACGCCGGGTGTCTCCGAACGCTCCCCCGGCCTCGTCTTCCACTTCTTATCACAGGAGCTTGCCGGCGTGTGTGCCGCCCGGTGATCCCCGCTTCTTCTCCCCTTGCTCCCCTAGCCTCTTGCGCTACCGTAGCCACCGCGCCGCCATGGCCGATCTCGGCTTCGCCGAGCAGCTCGCCGCCGTCGTTACCATGCTCGCCTGAGCACGGGAACGTGCTCAGTGCAGCCCGCCGAGGCCGCCCGTGCCGCCTTCCCACCTCATCGACCCCCGTAGCACGATCCCGACGAGGTCCCAAACCCCATCGCTGCCTCCACTCATCGCCGACGTAGTTCCGGCCAGTCGCGAGCCCAACCAACCACACCATGCGACGCGGCGTTGAGCCCTTGTTCGAACGCAAGCAAAACCGCGCGAAACGGTGCCCTGTAGCGATTTTCCGAACGTCTCCGGTGAGCTCGCCGCCGCGGGAGGCCACCGGAGCAACTCCGGCGCCGGCCATCTGCGTGGCTCGGTGGGCCCCGCCCCTGGGTCGCTAACTAGTGGGCCCTGGGGTCCCCGTTGACTGGGTTGACCCAGTCAACGTGCTGACTGGGCAACCCCAGCCACTGACATGTGGGCCCCCCTCTATTATATTAGTCTAATAACGTTTTACAAATAAAAATTATTAGTTAACCTAAAACACTCACTGACGCCTGGGGCCCACTCCCCTAATTGACCCTGTTAGTTTAGTTGATCCATTGTTAAGCTAGCAGAGGCTGACATGTGGGTCCTAGTGGCCCCATTGGTCAGCTTTGACCAGTCAACCGGACTGTTGACTGCTGACATCACACCTGTGTCATACTGATGCCATAATTCCTTTTCTCCTAATTTAAATAATTCCAGAAAAGGCTTTAAACTTTAGAAATTCATAGTAATTAAACCGTAACTCGGATGAAAATGTTTTCTACATGAAAGTTTCTCAGAAAAATCCAACGAATCTGAATGTGCGGTCCATTCACCTGTCACATGCCCCTAGCATGCTGAACATGGAACCGTCCCCTCTCTTCCATCTGTCCGGAATCCGCCTAACGTTGGGAATTCATCCTCGGATGTTTATCCCCTTCGTCTCCAACGTGTAGTACTACGTTAGGGCAACCCTAGCTCTGCCCTTCGTCATGTTATGCCGTGTGATGCATTGTTTGCTCTGTATTTACTATTTCTTCCCCCTCTTCTCTTTGGTATACCCCGAGACGATGATGCCGTTGTGATCGACTACGTCACCGACGACCCCTCCTTCTTGTCTGAGCAACTAGGCAAGCAAACCCCCCTTGAGCATTCCGATATCGCCCATTTCTTTCCCTCTCATGCTTGCATTAGAACTGCTACTGCTTTCTGTATGATCCTACTCTAATGCATAGCCTGTTGTTGTTACCTGCTTTCATACCTTACCTGCTTATCCTAAACTGCTTAGTATAGGTTGGTTAGTGATCCATCAGTGACCCCCACCTTGTCCTACTTGCCCCGCTTTATGTTCGATGTCTCGATCACGTGATCGATGTCCAGGCCCCGACACCGCACATCACCCCCCTAGTTGTACGACTCTGCAAAGTTACTATCGAGTGTCGAGGGTGGAATCTCTTACATCACTCCTGATGAGATATCTGTAGTGTAGCTATATGGTCGAGGTCATCGAGGGTGATTTCCTCCTCAACCACTTCCATTATGGCTCTGTCGTGCAACTCATCAAATGTTATCCTCGAGGGTGGATCCTCTTACGTTCACCTGGATGATAACATTGAGTGGAATTCACCGGGGGTGATTCCTCGGGTTTTCCCCTTGGTGTTAGACACACAATTACTATGGTTACTATGACTTTGCACTGAGCCATGTTACTAAAGACGGGTTGGCCCTGAGTGGTACCCGCGCAAGCTTAATAGCGAGTGATGTGGAGTCGGGTTGACCTGGAAGGTGCCCGCGAGATACTTACGAGGCGTTGCCGGGCATTCTTAGCCCTTGCTGCAAGTACTCGAGACGGGGCGACGGGGTCACATCGATCGTGAGTCTCTGCTCATTACCGCGTGTTACTAATCCACTACGATTTGGAAATTTGATCCGAGGGGCCTCTGGCCTGATAGCACTAACCATTACGTGGGCATAGTATGGGCGTTATGCGTCGTATACATCAACCGAAGCTTAATAGACGTCAGCGACTGAGCGGCGCGCGCCGGGTTGGACTGCATAAGCACCTGCCTTTTTGAAGGAGGTAGCTAGGTCTCCTCACCGGCCGCCAACGCAACGTGCAGGAGTTCCCGGGGCGATGGCCCATGAACCCTGGGGCATAGGTTTAGTCTGGCGTGCTGGCCTCTCTATTAAGCCTAGGTCGGGCTGCGGCGTATTGTTTGGCCGAGGCCGGGCATGACCCAGGAAAGTGTGTCCGACCGGAGTTAATCGAGCGTGGTGGGTAAGTTGGTGCACCCCTGCAGGGAAGAAAACATCTATTGATAGCTTGTCCTATGGTAACGGACACTTGGAGTTGTATCCCGATCGATACAACTAGAACTGGATACTTGAGATGAGAAATGGTTATGAGACATGATTATGATGAATGGATAGTATGGCTCTGGGATTGCTTTCCTGCAGGGATTCAAGAAAGGATCTCTAGCGGAGGTTGATAACTCTACTACTCTACATTATGTTGGTCTGTACTCTTTTATATGCTGCAAGATGCTTGAAGATGCTTGAAGATGTTAGTCTTCGATAGGCTAGCCTTTCCCCTTCTTTCTGGCATTCTGCAGTTTAGTCCACAGATATAGCCCTTTTCCTTTGATACAAATGCATACTTGGTTTAGATCTGATGTAAGTCTTGCGAGTACTTTGGATGAGTACTCACGGCTGCTTTGCTACCTCTTTTTCACCATACCCGATTGTTGCGACCAGATGACGGATCCCAGGAGCCAGACAATGCCACTGATGACTACTGCTACCCCGAGGGTGCCTACTACTACGTGACAGCCGCTGACGACTTGGAGTAGTTAGGAGGCTCCCAGGAAGGAGGCCTTGCCTTTTCGATCAATGTTGCTTTTGTGCTAGCCTTCTTAAGGCAAAACTTGTTTAACTTATGTCTGTACTCAGATATTGTTGCTTCCGCTGACTCTTGTGTATTTGAGCTTAAGTATTCGAGCCCTCGAGGCCCCTGGCTTGTAATATAAAGCTTGTATTATTTTAATTTGTGTCTAGAGTTGTGTTGTGATATCTCCCCGTGAGTCCTTGATCTTGATCGTACACATTTGCATGTATGATTAGTGTACGGTTGAATCGAGGGCGTCACAATGGTTGTGCATGCGGAGGACGAGATCATGCAGACGGAACAGGACCCAACGATGGAGCTCTCTATGGTCTCGATGGACCTCACCTTGCTCCACTGCCCCTTGTGCCTCTGCCCCTTGAAGCCTCCAGTGTATGAGGTTCGAATACACCTCGTCCATTCGGCTGATCGAGCAAGGTGCAAGTTTCTTGATTGATGTGTTGTTCGATTGATTTGTGCAGTGCAAGGGAGGGCACCTGGCCTATGCGGACTGCCGCGTCGAGCGCCCCTGGAGCCAGCGGCAGTGCCAGAAGTGCGAGCGCGGCGGTGGCTTCGACGTGCGGAACACGGCGGTGGACACCATCCTCTCCTCGGTGAGGGTGGAGTGCCCACACGAAGGCTGTGGGCTCTACGTCAATTACCACAAGCTCGCCGATCACCAGAGCGTGTGTCCGCTCGTGCCTTGCAAATGCCCGTGCCTCTCTTCGGCTACGAAGGCCCACCGCCGGCGCACTCTCACCACATCAGTGTCGTGCATCACATGCCCGTGCACAGGATCCAGTACGGCAAGGTGCTCCAGCTGTAAGTGCCACTGTCGGAGCCACGGCTCTTGCTATTCGCGGAGGAGGACGGCCACTCATTTTTCTTGGTCGGTGGTGTGCTCGACATTGGCGCGCCTATCACTGTGTCGGTCATCTACATCAGAGCGGGGTCGTCCCCACTACCGCACTACGTGGCCAAGCTGTGGGCGAACGACCCGCCGGGGGAGCCCAAAGGAAGGACGACGCCGTTAGGTGGAAATGGAGGTGACAAGCAGCAAGGATCCCGGCAACGTCGACGTGCACGAGCTAACCTTCTTCATAGTTCCGCCCAAGCTACTGGCCGGGGTTAAGCTGGTGTCCCTCCACATTCAGGTTGACAAGCTCACGTCCTAAATGATTCTACAGTGCCTTCTGTATATCTTAGTAATATGCTAATATAGGGGTTAGCTCGGTCTACTTTAGCTTAAGAGATGGTGGGCTTTGGTGGTGATGCAGCAATTACTTTGACATCAGATCGGCAGTTAAAGTAATTTTCAACAATCGAATGGATATTGTGTGTCTGTTGGATATAAAGATCCTTTGTGTAAGAAGTATAATAGCTTATAATAAGTAGGTATAACATCTTATATGCTTGTTTGTTCAAGAAGTGTTGCATACTTGTGCGAGTTGACGCAACACATCAAAGTAGTACTACTACTAGTAGTACTCCCTCTGATCCTAATTTCTCTGCGCATAAGGCTGGTCATAGTGGGAGTAACATAGTTGATAACATCACACTTATCTAGACAAAATAGATGATGTGGCATGTAATTAATGAAGAAAGAGAGGCATGTGGTAACATAGCTAGTTACTGTAACATCGCACATATAAAAAAAGATGAGTCTACAACCTAATAAATGGAGTGATGCATGACACAACACATATGTTACTACCCAATGTGGAGGTAGTAACATAGACTAGTAACATGTGCATGTTACTACTCTAAGTTACTCCACAGTGTGACTAGTCTAAGTCGAGGCGCCGATACCAAGGAGGGCCTGGTTGTGTCTATACTTGGACAACTCACCCAACTGCAGGTGCACCAGGCAGACTCGTGTCGTGTTGGTGTCGTGTGTGGCCCGCAAATTAACCAAAACCTTGCGCCTCCATCTTAGCCTCCATGCTTTAAACTTCTCAATCTCAAGGCCAAGGAGCAACGTGAAACCTATGATAGAGCCAATCGGATGGTGGAGAACACTACAATTCGTAGCTACAGATGTGTGTGTGAGAGAGGACGAGTGCATGCGTGCACCTCTTCTCTTCCTCTATAATGTACTAAACTCAGAGTACAAGTGTATGTGGGTGGCATCGACCTAGGGATCTAGAGATGGTGCGCGCAAGAAGTCCCGAGAGATAGGTGTGTGCGTGGGAAAGAGGGAGAGAGATGATATGTGTCGATGTAATGCGTGTGAAAAAAAGACTAGTCTATAGCTCGCCACGAGGCTATTGTTGTCGAAAAAACTGAAAGTGCAACTATCCCAGGGTAGTTTAGGTAATTCCTAACAACATATAGTCCATTGAGATAATGCTATTTCAAGATAAATATTTCAGGAAAGCTCAATGTTTGGCATGGCATGGAATAGAATGTGGACCCCTCAAAATACTAAGAACACATGTTGGCTCAAGCTCAAGACTCTGCATTTTACTTTTAGTGATCCAAGATCACATTGAGTCCATAGGAAAAGCCAATACTATTAAAAGGGGATGAGGTGTTGCTTAATGAGTTACTTTCTCAAAATGCTTTGTGATATGCTCCAAAACCCTCAACTACTTTCTCATATCCACACATGTCCCAAACCAAAAGTCAAACTCGGCCCCACCGAAGTTTTCCTACCCGGCACCACCGAGTTCAATTGACATAGCCACTGCCACAAACCCTAGTCATTTCGGTCTCACCAATAGGGATCTCAGTCTCACAGAGATGGGATTGCAAACTCTTTGTTTCCCCTTCGTAACATTTCGGTCTAACCGAGATGAGCGATCAGTCCCACCGAGATTGCAATGCAAACTCTCTATTTCCCCTTCGTAACATTTCGGTCTAACTGAGATGAGCGAATCGGTCCCACCGAGTTTTCCTGACCAACTCCCTGTTTTCCTATTACCAAAATCGGTCCCACCGAGTTTGTGTAATCGGTCTCACCAAGATTACGTTATGCCCTAACCCTAATGGAATCGGTTCCACCGAGTTGACATGTCAGTCCCACCAAAAATCCTAGCGTTCACATTTTGAACTAAATCGGTCTGACCGAGTTTCATGTTTCGGTCCCACCGAGTTCGGTGATTTGTGTGTAATGGTTAGATTTTGTGTGGAGGCTATATATACCCCTCCACCCACTCTTCATTCGTGGAGAGAGACATCAAAACATGCCTACACTTCCAACTTACATTTTCCGAGAGAGAACCACCTACACTTGTGTTGAGGTCAAGATATTCCATTCCAACCACATAAATCTTGATCTCTAGCCTTCCCTAAGTTGCTTTCCACTCAAACCCTCTTTCTAGCAAATCCAATCCTAAGAGAGAGAGAGCTGAGTGTTGGGGAGACTATCATTTGAAGCACAAGAGCAAGGAGTTCATCATCAACACACCATATATTACCTTTTGGAGAGTGGTGTCTCCTAGATTGGTTAGTTGTCACTTGGGAGCCTCCGTCAAGATTGTGGAGTTGAACGAAGGAGTTTGTACGGGCAAGGAGATCGCCTACTTCATGAATATCTACCCTAGTGAGGCAAGTCCTTCATGGGCGATGGCCATGGTGGGATAGACAAGGTTGCTTCTTCGTGGACCCTTTGTGGGTGGAGACCTCCGTGGACTCACGCAACTGTTACCCTCCGTGGGTTGAAGACTCCATCAACGTGGATGTATGATAGAACCACCTATCGGAACCACACCAAAAATCTCCGTGTCTATATTGTGTTTGCCCCCTCAAACTCCTCCCTTTACCTTCATATGCAATTGTTTTACATTCCGCTGCTATACTCTTAGAATTGCATGTGTAGGTTAATTACTTGACTTGTGTTGAGTTGTTAAAATCTTCTAAGACTTAAAATTGGGAAAAGGATAGATTTTTATTTGGTCAAGTAGTCTAATCACCCCCTCTAGACATACTTTCGATCCTACAAGTGGTATCACAGCTTTGATCTCCATTTGCTTTGATTTCCATAGATTTTGGTGATCATAGCCTTGGTTTCACAACCTAGGAGAGTATGGCATCTAGAAGAAATTACCACTGTAGAGGTCCTTACTTTAATGGTACTAATTTTGCTAGTTGGAAGCATAAGATGAAAATGCATATTCTTGGACATAACCCCGCCGGGGCTATTGTGTGTATTGGCTTGCAAGGTGAATTCTTTGATGGGAGAGAACCGGACCGTGAAGCTACTGCGGAAGAGTTGAAGATGCTGCAATACAATGCTCAAGTTTGTGATATTCTCTTCAACGGATTATGCCTCGAAGAATTCAACAAAATCAGCCGTCTTGAGAATGCAAAGGAAATTTGGGATACGTTGATTGATATGCACGAAGGTACCGACTCCGGTAAGGAATCCAAATTAGATGCGCTTCGAAGTCAACTTGACAAGTTCAAAATGAAGGATGGTGAAGGTGTCGCTGAAATGTACTCTATGCTTGCACTCATCACAAATGAGATTGCCGGCTTAGGAAGTGAAGAGATGACTGACAGATTCATCAAGAAGATCCTAAGAGCCTTGGGTGGAAAATATGATACTGTGTGCATGTTGATCCAAATGATGCCCAATTACAAAGATCTCAAGCCAACGGAAGTCACTAGAAGAATTGTTGCTCATGAGATTTCACTTAAGGGTAAGGAAGAGCTCCACAACAAGTCAAGTGGTGCTTACAAAGCCTCATGTGATGCTCCCACATCATCAAGTGAGAAACAAACCTTCAATGAAGAATTGAGCCTAATGGTGAAGAACTTCAACAAGTTCTACAAGAGTAGAAGCAAGGAAATAAGTTCCAAGTCAAGGTCCTACAATGACAAAAGATCTTCAAGTCATGAACGTAATTGCTATAATTGTGGAAGACCCGGACACTACTCCAATGAGTGTATGGCTCCCTACAAAAGAAGAGAAGATTCTCCCAAAAGAAGAAGTAGGAGAGAAGAATCACCACCTAGAGAGAGAAGGAGTAGAGATGATCGTTATGAGCTAAGACCCTCTCGGAGAAGCAAGGATTCGGAAAGGAAGGACAAGTCATCAAAGAGCTACACAAAACGAAGACATCAAGCTCATGTTGGTGAATGTGTATCTGGCTCCGACTCCGACAATCACTCCGAAAGAAGTTACCACTCCGACTCCGAATACACTCAAGATGAAGGTGTTGTCGGTCTAGCACTTGTGTCAAACGACTCCTACGACATATTTGACTCACAAAATGAAGGAATTGGAAGATGCTTCATGGCTAAAGGTCCAAAGGTATCACACCCCGAGTATGATGATTTCAATAGTGATGAAGATGATTTGCTAGGTGATGATGATTTACTTGTTGACAACTCTAGTTATGAAAAACTATGATGAACTTGCTATTAATCATGCTAAACAAGATAAAACGAATGACAATGATAAGAAGGAGATTGAGCATCTAACTAAAGAACTAAACACTCTCAAGTTAGCTCATGAAACTCCATTGGAATATCATCGAGAACTTTTAAGGACTCATGAGAAGCGACGCTTTGAAAAGCTCAACCTTGAGCAAGATCATGGGTTCTTAAAGGCAATCAATGATGATCTTCGCAAGAAAAGTTCTTATTACATTGCCAAGCATTTACTCTTGTCTACTTACATGCCACAAGTTAAATCTAGCAACAAGAACAAGAAAGATTCTTCTTCTAGTAGTAACAATAATCATGCTAAAACCAATGTTGTTGCTTCTAGTAGTTCTCTTGATTCCACTAATGATTCTCTTAGCCGAGTTACACTTCAGCAAGAAAATAACTTATTGAAGGGAATTATAGAGAAAGGTGTTTACAAGAGTCTTTCCGGAAGTAAGCAATTTGAGGAAATTATACGCAAGCAAGGAAGACACCGAAAGAATCAAGGTGTTGGTTTTGAACGAAAGTTCAATGGCAATGGAGTTGAGTGGGAAGAAGATCAATACCCCAAGACGAAGTTTGTTCCTCAACAAGAGAAGTATGATCCTACTTCTTTCCAAGGAACACAAGCTCAAGATGATCTTCCACCACAAGACCACAAGCTAAAGGGCAAGGACAAGCTTCAAGAGGAGATTGATGCATTTGAAGAAGCCCCTAAGGCATTGGTCAAGTGGGTTCCCAAGACTACATCAAGTTCTACTTCATCAAGTACGACTACAACTCTAAGGATTCCCATCAAGATGGTGTGGATACCGAAGAAGAAGAACTAGAGAGTTCTTGAGGGTGACTCCGCCAACATACTTCACTCATATCATTTTGGCAAGGACAAGTGCAAACAACTTCCATATCTTGCACTAGTTCAAGGAGTCACAAACCCTCTTGTTGGTAAGACAAGGGACAAGGTAACCTAATGCATTCATGGACATCATCTCATGTGAATATCACTATATGTCTATGGATATCCGTGTTTGTTCCTTGTGGGACTAACCCATGTAGCTATTGAAAGTGCAACTCACTCCAAAGGATTGCTCTGAATGATCTACATCAACTTTGAGCACCGACATCTTCAACACCTACATGAAGTCATCATCGACAAAACCCAAGGTTAGTTCATCCCTCATAGGGGGGATATCACATCTAGGGGGAGCTTTACTCTAATCAATTGAGCTAAAGCAACTCTAATGATGTGAACACAACAATGCATTATGTAAAAGTGGTAACCCCACTTGTGCTTAAACGATGAGTATGACCTACGATCAAATGTTCTCATTTGACTCCTCAGTCAATATGCTCATATATAAATGACATTGTCATCGCCAAATTGCTTGATAGATGCTAGAGTATTTGTGCATGCTTTGCCACATATTTCATTTGCCATCTTATTGTGTGAGCATGTTGGTTGCATATTTTACTCATTCGAGGACATCCATTTGTTGCCTTGATTGTTTGGCTTTTTCTCTTTTGCCAAATGGATGAACAAGAATTCCTAAGGACTTCCTCTAGCTATCTATGCTTTTCTCGTCTGAAACTCTATTCATGCTACATCACAAAGTTTGATCAAGTTAGATTCGAACCACTCTGTGTGAGGAGCACTCGGAGTCTCCGATTCATCATAGACTTAAACTTCCAAAACCTCTTTGTGCATTTCGGTATGACCGAGTCATCCATTTCGGTCACACCGAGATCACTAAGTTGATCTAGGTTTTCAATCTCGGTGCAACCGATTTGAACTTTTTGGTCACACCAAGTTGCAGTAACCGCTTGCGATTCTGCATCTCGGTGCCACCGAGTTGTTCCACTCGGTCACACCGACAGGGTCAGGATATATATACCCATGGGGTGAGATTTTGGAAATTTCATCAAACTCCTCAGCCCGCGCGTGTGTCCTGCTCTGCCTCCTCGGGTCTCCGAATTGTCTCCTCGCCGCTAGTGACCTCCCGCTGCTGGTTTCCATCACCATCAACGGAAATCTGCTCTGCCTTGTCACCGTAGCGAACTCCCGTCGAACTAGGGTATGGATTCGACCCTTGTGCTATTCTTTTACCTCTGATTCATAGCACATTGTTTTGCCATGATCCTTACCACGTATGGAAACACTCTATACACTGAAAACATACTTTAGGTTAGATTTGATTTGAAAATTTAGGGTTAGGTCTCCGCCGAACTCATCTCGGACCGACCAAGTTGTAGAAATCGGTCTCACCGATTTGGCTTAGACCATAGCACTTGCAATTTTCAGTCTGACCGAAAACTGCAAATCAGTGTGACTGAGTTCAATTCTCTATGAAACCCTAGCGGTCTCGGTGCCACCGAACTGTGACTCAGTCTGACCGAGTTCACTAGTTTAGGTTCCAAAAGCTGCTTTGGTATCACTGAGTTTACAAATTGGTAGCTCCGAAATGCTTTCTATGGAGAACTAGAACTAAGTTTTTAAGTCATCTGTATTGCAAAAACTCTACACTTTGTGATGCTCATCCACTCTATCTCATCTACATCTATTCACAGGGTCTGTTGTCAGTGAGTTTGCAGAGATGTCTGATCAGAGTGACAGTCAGAACAGGTCTGAGGAACATGTGCAGCTGAGTGAGGGTTCAGATCCCTCGAGCACTTCTGATGATGGCAGCAAGAGCACTCCCAGCAACTTGCCAAAGGCTGCCACCAGATTTAGGAAGAAGAGAACCTCAGAATCTGAGGATGAGGATTATGTTGCCACTAAGGAGGAAGTAAGCTCCAAGAAGAAGGTGCTGAAAAAGGAGTATGGCACAACTGCTACAGTTAATCCAGGAATGAATAAGAAGGCTCCGGCAAAGAGAATTCCTATGTCTAAGGCCAGAGCCTCTACTCAAGAGACAATGGAGTTCACTCTTGAACCCAAAGAAGCTGGAGAGGGAAAGAAGAGAAAGGAAAGAGTCAAGAAGACCATTGCCAGAGTCATTGGCAAGCCCTCCATGATGAAAGATCCCTCTGATGATGAAGAAGAAGAGGATGCTCCAGCACCCAAAGCTCAGAAGCTTATGGGAGATGCTATAAAGTCAGGGGTTGCAACATCAAAGCCCAAAGCTGCCCCCAAAGCTCAAGCTCAAAAGCCTCCTAAGCCCAAGAGGAACACTCGAGGTATACCTACTGAAGAATAGAACAAGGCACCAGTGCCTGAAGCTGATGAAGAAGATGATGAGTCTCTTGTTTTGAGAAAGTTGAAACCCAAGATCCTAGACCACAATGATACTCATCAAGTAGCTGAAGACATGCACATCAGAAAAGATGTTGGACTAATATTGTGGAGATAGTCTAATCCCTATGCTGTGAGGAGAAGGACTGCAGTTGACTATAGGTTTCACACAAAGGAACAACAAGACTTTTATGAAACTATTCTGCTTGACAAGAAGCCCATTGTGTGTGACATGAGATGGGTTGATTGGGAATACATCCAGGAGAATGAAGATCACCTTCCAGGAGTTTATGATAGCTTCAAAGCATGTGGAGTAGATGAGTTTGTTGGACAAAAGCTCACAAAATGGAATGATGAGCTGATCATGAAGTTTTACTCCACTGCTCACTTTTACCCAGATGGGAAGATCATATGGATGTGATAAGGTACTAGGTACCAATCCACAGTTGAAGAATGGGCAAAATTGATAAATGCCCCAGAAGAACATGAAGATGACTTGGATGTGTAGGCCAAGAATAAGAAGGACCACAACACCATGGCTAACATGTACAAGGAGATCCCAGATAAAGCTCTGGAGACTCACAAGCTTGGATCTGTACATTTCTTGTTGTCTAGTCTGCCTACTATCAACTAGATCCTAAGGCACACTCTGCTACCCAAGTCAGGAGATCACAAGATGATCAGAGGGAACTCTATCAACCAGCTACAACTTTTTGATGTCCCTCAGAAGTTCAAGTCATGAGTCTGATTGTAGAGACAATCAAGTGGACTGCTGCTGACCAGAAGAGAAGCTATGGGTATGCTCCACACATTGAAGAACACATCAACTCCAAGATGGGCACAGGAACATATCTGTTGGATAAGGAGAATCTACCCCTGTATCCTGATTTTGATGATAATACTTTTGTGATGAATGAGGAGGAACCATCATCAGTTCAAGCACAGGAGAAGAGAGCCAAAGCAAAGGCTGAGAAAGCTGCCAAGATGCCAAGTGTTGAAGAGGCATCTCAAGTTTTCCTGAAGAGCAAGCAAGATCAACTTGCATATCTGATCCAATCTACACCGAGGATTGAGAAGGGCTTGGCCACTTTGACTCAAAACCAGGAGAGCTTGGAGAGGATCATAGAGACCAAATTTTATGATCTTGATTTGAAGGTAACAGAGATTCAAACAGCAGTTGAGCAGCTTCAGGAGGAAGTAGAAGAGAAGAGAGTCAAGGCAAACCACAGATGCATTTCAGCGAGTGCCAAGGAGTCAGAGGTCTGCTGCCGTGCCAGTGACAGATTCTAGAGCTACAACATCAGCACCAGCCGCTACAGCTCCAGTGCCACCTCCAGCAGCCACTCCAACAGCTCCGACTACATCAATGCATGCCTTCGTCCTTGGAGTTCTCTCTACACCTCCTCCCGAAGACCAAGCCTAAGAGACACATAGCACTATGCATATTTGAAAATTTTGGTACTTGTTTCCAAAGGGGGAGAAATATGTATAGATCATAGGCTTCGAGAGAGTGTTTTGCGTCTTTGCCTTTGGTTGAACTTTTTATTGTGTGGCATACTTGTGTGATCATGTGATTGATCATTTTCTACCTTAATGCTTGTCTAGATGATACTATCTTTTATATCCATATATCATCATTCACTTGCTTGGTGATGAGTGCATGCTTTTAATTTCTATCATTTTGAGCGCTCCACCAAGATGTATGTGACATGGAAGAGTAACCCATGATCCTAATCGATTGTGCATCTGCATTCAAAAGCAAATTTAAATAATGCACAAATTTAGGGGGAGCTCTTGCTTATCACATACTTCTCAAAGTGACGATGTTTTTCAATCTTATTATCATCTGTCGAAGCTTTGATCTATATGTTGTCATCAATTACCAAAAAGGGGGAGATTGAACGTGCAACTATTCCTGGGTGGTTTTGGTAATTCCTAACAACATATAGTCCATTGAGCTAATGCTATTTCAAGATAAATATTTCAGGAAAGCTCAATGGTTGGCATGGCATGGATTAGAATGTGGACACCTCAAAATACTAAGAACACATGTTGGCTCAAGCTCAAGACTCTACATTTTACTTTTAGTGACCCAAGATCACATTGAGTCCATAGGAAAAGCCAATACTATTAAAAGGGGATGAGGTGTTGCTTAATAAGTTACTTGCTCAAAATTCTTAGTGATATGCTCCAAAACCCTCAACTACTTTATCATATCCACATATGTCCCAAACCAAAAGTCAAAATAGGCCCCACCGAAGTTTCCAACCCGGCGCCACCGAGTTCAATTGACATAGCCACTGCCACAAACCCTAGTCATTTCGGTCTCACCGATAGGGATCTCGATCTCATCGAGATGGGATTGCAAACTCTCTGTTTCCCCTTCGTAATGTTTCTGTCTAACCGAGATGAGCGATCAGTCCCACCGAGATTGCAATGCAAACTCTTTGTTTCCCCTTCATAACATTTCGGTCTAACCGAGATGAGCGGATCGGTCCCACCGAGTTTGCTTAACAACTCTCTGTTTGGCTATTACCAAAATCGGTCCCACCGAGTTTGTGTAATCGGTCTCACCGAGATTACGTTATGCCCTAACCCTAATGGAATCGGTTCCACCGAGTTGACATGTCGGTCCCACCGAAAATCCTAGCGTTCACATTTTGAACTAAATCGGTCTGACCGAGTTTCATGTTTCGGTCCCACCGAGTTCGTGATTTGTGTGTAATGGTTAGATTTTGTGTGGAGGCTATATATACCCCTCCACCCACTCTTCATTCGTGGAGAGAGACATCAAAACATGCCTACACTTCCAACTTACATTTTCCGAGAGAGAACCACCTACACTTGTGTTGAGGTCAAGATATTCCATTCCAACCACATAAATCTTGATCTCTAGCCTTCCCTAAGTTGCTTTCCACTCAAACCCTCTTTCCACCAAATCCAATCCTAAGAGAGAGAGAGCTGAGTGTTGGGGAGACTTTCATTTTAAGCACAAGAGCAAGGATTTCATCATCAATACACCATCTATTACCTTTTGGAGAGTGGTGTCTCCTAGATTGGTTACGTGTCACTTGGGAGCCTCCGTCATGATTGTGGAGTTGAACCAAGGAGTTTGTACGGGCAAGGAGATCGCCTACTTCATGAAGATCTACCCTAGTGAGGCAAGTCCTTCATGGGTGATGGCCATGGTGGGATATACAAGGTTGATTCTTCATGGACCCTTCGTGGGTGGAGCCCTCCATGGACTCGCGCAACCGTTACCCTTCGTGGGTTGAAGTGTCCATCAACATGGATGTACGAAAGCACCACCTATCGGAAGCACGCCAAAAATCTCTGTGTCCATATTGCGTTTGCTCCCTCAAACTCCTCCCTTTACCTTTGTATGCAATTGTTTTACATTCCGCTGCTATACTCTTAGAATTGCATGTGTAGGTTAATTACTTGACTTGTGTTGAGTTGTTAAAATCTGCCAAGACTTAAAATTGGGAAAGGCTAGATTTTTATTTGGTCCTACACACCCCAATAACCGTAAGATATGTATCCGACTGTGCCAGTTATTGCACGTACACGGCCGTAGAAAAAAAGTAGTACCATGGCATATGATACACCACGGCCGAGAACACGTGCCCATGTTATGCCATCTGAGAATAGTGTCGCACTTGGAAACTAGAAACAAACCCCAAGTTGGGTACTTTCGAGTATTCGGCTCAAAGTGCTACATTCTTGATAAGCATCGTCATTCTAAATTTGCTCCTAAATCTCATGAGGGTTTCCTACTTGGTTATGGCTCAAACTCTCACACTTATCGTGTCTACAACAATTTCACCAGAAAGGTTGAAGAGACGGTAGATGTGAAGTTTGATGAATCTAACGGCTCGCAAGTAGAGCAATTGCCAATTGATGTAGGAGACAAAGACCCTTCGGAAGCAATCAAAGACTTGTCTATTGGCAAGATTCGTCCAACAGAGGTGAAGGAGAGTACCTCGTCCGTCCAAGTGGAAGCTTCTACCTCACGATAAGGTGAACCAAGAGTTGACATGGAAGCATCCACAAATGGAACACGTCAAGATGAATAAAACGAGAAAGTACACTAAGATGAACCTCATCAACCTCCTTCTCCACCTCGACAAGAGAACGACAACGCCAACAACGAAGAAGGCCAAGAAGAAGAACGAGATGATGAAGAAGATGCTCCACCCGAACCCAAACAAAAGCTCCCACGAGTTCGAGCAAGAGTCTCAAGAGATCATCCCGTCGAACAAATCTTCAATGATATCCAAACCGGGAGAATCACTCGCTCTAAAACTCGTTTGGTTAACTTTTGTGAACATTATTCATTCATCTCTAGCATTGAACCTATGAAGGTTGAAGAAGCATTGGAAGATCCGGATTGGATAAATGCCATGCACGAAGAGCTACAAAACTTTGAGAGAAACCAAGTGTGGACATTGGTCGAGAAGCCCGACAACAACCACAACATCATCGGTGCCAAATGGGTGTTTCGCAACAAGCAAGACGAAGATGGACAAGTAGTTCGCAACAAAGCACGTCTCGTCGCCCAAGGCTACACTCAAGTTGAAGGTATGGACTATGGTGAGACATATGCCCCCGTTGCTAGACTTGAGTCCATCCGCATCTTACTTGCCTATGCTAATCACCATGATATTACCTTGTACCAAATGGACATTAAAAGTGCTTTTCTAAATGGTGAAATTGAGGAGGAAGTTTATGTTAAACAACCTCCGGGCTTTGTTAATCCTAAGAAACCCGATCATGTTTACAAACTTCACAAAGCTCTTTATAGTCTTAAACAAGCTCCTAGAGCGTGGTATAAATGCTTGACCAAGTTCCTTATTGAAAAAGGCTTTGAGGTTGGAAAGATTGATTCTACTCTTTTTACTAAAAGGGTTAATGGATAATTATTTGGTTACCAAATTTATGTTGATGATATCATATTTGGTTCAACTAACCCTCATTTTAGTGAAAAGTTTGGGAAGCTAATGTCGGAGAAGTTTGAGATGTATATGCTGAGTGAACTCAAATTCTTCCTTGGTTTGCAAATCAAGCAAACTAAGGAAGGCACCTTTGTTTCCCAAACAAAGTATACCAAGGACTTATTCAAGAAGTTCAACATGCAAGAAAGCAAAGGTATGAAAACTCCCATGCCTACTAGTGGACATCTTGACTTTACCAAGGATGCTTCAAACTTGGAGTAGAAACTCCATTTGGATACATGCAACGCATGAGCCTTTGACTAATCCTTGATGTTTCTCTTATGATGATGATCATATGTCTTGGATATATTTGCACCCTTGCATGCTATCTAACCCTTGTAGGTACTTGGATGAATCAAAATCTATGAGATCGCAAATCACTCACATCTTGAGCAATCTCTACATCACCAAGTCTCTACAATGTGGTGGTTGAAGACAAGGAAGCATGAAATCTTTCAACATATCCTTTGACCATTTCTATATATCAAATTTCATTTGGTATCAAATTCTTGATTGTCAATTTGGATACACAAGTGCTCTTCCTTGCAAGAATAACCCATGTATGTAGATGAACTCAAACTACAAGTGGTGCTCCCAATCCTTGTTGAGCTACATCAACCTTGAGCATCCCACACAAGTTCAACTACATGATCAAGTTCAACAGCACCACCCAAGGTATGTTATTCCATCTTAGAGAAGCTTTACCCCAATTCATGGGTCAAAGCAACTCAACAAGATGCGAATACATCAAATGCTTAAACGAAAAATGGTAACCCCATTTTGAGCTTAAACGATGAGTATGACATACGATCAAGTGTTCTTACTTGACACCTCGGTCAATATACTCTAACATAGGTGACTTTGTCGCTGACCAATTCTAGATGAAGTTCTCTAGTGTTTCTTTGTATTCTTGCATTTGTCTCTTGCATGTTTGTTTCCCTTCTCTTTAAAAAAACATCATCTAGATATCTTTTCTTTTTCTTTGTTTTGTTCTGCATTCCCTGCATCAAATTCATTGCAAATCCTTCAGTTAGTTCCTTGCAAATATTTGTGAGATCTTATTTGCCTAGTGAGCTGAGGTGACAAATTTTCTCTCTGTGTTGAACTCGGTCACACCGGTCTGTAGCTTTCGGTCAAACCGAACCATTTCGGTGCCACGGAAGAATACAACTCGGTGTTACAGATTTCACTGCACAGAAGACAATTTGCCACTTGCATCCTGCATTTTTACTCCAACTCCACTCAATGATTCTTGTCCTCTACCAGCATCACACTCTAAATGCTCCTTTGCTTTGTGACTCAAGGACCAAACCTATTTTGACTCACATTCCAGAAGATCACTTCTTGGAAATTGATGTCAA
>NC_041388.1:129094803-129122437 GCF_002162155.2 Triticum dicoccoides | reverse complement strand
AAAAGGGGAGAGTACTTCAAAGGGGGAGAATGCTTAATCGCATCAAACAAAGAGAGACCCAGATGCTTGGTATTCCAGAGGAGAGAAGTCACATGTCTTTAAGAGGGGAAAGACATGTTAGTTTGTCTTATGTCTTATGTTTCTATGCTCTGATCTGTTTTGCTTTGATTTTCTGTTCCCTACATTCTCCCATTATCAAATATAAGATTCAGCGGGAGAAAGACATCTAAGGGAAGGAAATCTTGAATTCATTGCATATCTTTTCCTTGGGGACATGTCTATATCCAATGGGAGTACCTAGTATCATTCTCTACATGTCATCCCAGTCTTGGTACTCTTGTGGTTTGCCGTTTGCTATGCTTAGTAGATATATCTACGTTATTTAACCTTGTTTACTCAGGTTCATCTCTTCCTAAGCCAGCTCAAGACCACAAGGTAAGTATACGCATCACATTCAAGTGCATGATGATCTCTTGCTGATGTACATATTGTTTGCAAGAAGGACTCATGAACATGAAAGTACAATTCCTATATCCACATCATTTGCTCTGATGCATATAGCCAAGATACATGTAACTCATTGCTTGCTTTGCCATATCTATGCATTCACATTCTCTCATATTCCATGGTTACATGGATGCATACATATAGGGGGAGCCTATGCATGTTACATGTCCTTCCAAAGCTTTACTTGCTATTCCCTATATCTTTATCTAAAGCTTTGATGTATGTTGTCATCAATTACCAAAAAGGGGGAGATTGAAAGCACAAGTGCTCCCTGGGTGGTTTTGGTAATTAATGTCAACATATTTCTTGTTGGACTAATGTCTTTATCTAGTATATTTCAGACAAGTTCCAAAATGGAGTGGCGTGGACAAGAGGATGTGGATGTTGGGTTTCGTAGTAATTTCAAAAAATTTCCTACGCACACGCAAGATCATGGTGATGCATAGCAACGAGAGGGGGAGAGTGTGATCTACGTACCCTTGTAGATCGACAACGGAAGCATTAACTTGGTTGATGTAGTCGTACGTCTCCACGGCTCGACCGATCAAGCACCGAAACTACGGCACCTCCGAGTTCTAGCACACGTTCAGCTCGATGACGATCCCTGGACTCCGATCCAGCAAAGTGTCGGGGAAGAGTTCCGTCAGCACGACGGCGTGGTGACGATCTTGATGTACTACCGTCGCAGGGCTTCGCCTAAGCACTGCTACAATATTATCGAGGACTATGGTGGAAGGGGGCACCGCACACGGCTAAGAATATGATCACGTGGATCAACTTGTGTCTCTAGGGGTGCCCCGTGCCTCCGTATATAAAGGCTCAAAGGGGGGGCTGGCCGGCCAAGAGGTGGCGCGCCAGGAGGATTCCTACTCCTTCCGGGAGTAGGACTCCCCCCCTTTCCTAGTTGGAATAGGATTCACGGAGGGGGGAAAAGAGGAGAGAGAGGAGGAAGGGGGGCCGGCCCCCTCTCCTTGTCCTATTCGGACCAAGGGGGGGAGGGGCACGCGGCCCATCTCTGGCCACCTCTCCTCTCTTCCACTAAGGCCCACTAAGGCCCATATACTTCCCGGGGGGTTCCGGTAACCTCCTGGTACTCCGGTAAAATCCCGATTTCACCCGGAACACTTCCGATATCCAAACATAGGCTTCCAATATATCAATCTTTATTTCTCGATCATTTCGAGACTCCTCGTCATGTCCGTGATCACATCCAGGACTCCAAACAACCTTCGGTACATCAAAATGCATAAACTCATAATATAATTGTCATCGTAACCTTAAGCGTGCGGACCCTACGGGTTCGAGAACAATGTAGACATGACCGAGGCATGTCTCCGGTCAATAACCAATAGCGGAACCTGGATGCTCATATTGGCTCCTACATATTCTACGAAGATCTTTTATTGGTCAGACCGCATAACAACATACGTTGTTCCCTTTGTCATCGGTATGTTACTTGCCCGAGATTCGATCGTCGGTATCCCATACCTAGTTCAATCTCGTTACTGGCAAGTCTCTTTACTCGTTCCGTAATACATCTTCCCGCAACTAACTCATTAGTTGCAATGCTTGCAAGGCTTAAGTGATGTGCATTACCGAGAGGGCCCAGAGATACCTCTCCGACAATCGGAGTGACAAATCCTAATCTCGAAATATGCCAACCCAACATGTACCTTTGGAGACACCTGTAGAGCTCCTTTATAATCACCCAGTTATGTTGTGACGTTTGGTAGCACACAAAGTGTTCCTCCGGCAAATGGGAGTTGCATAATCTCATAGTCATAGGAACATAAGTCATGAAGAAAGCAATAGCAACATACTAAACGATCGGGTGCTAAGCTAATGGAATAGGTCATGTCAATCAGATCATTCAACTAATGATGTGATCCCGTTAATCAAATGACAACTCTTTGTCCATGGTTAGGAAACATAACCATCTTTGATTAACGAGCTAGTCAAGTAGAGGCATACTAGTGACACTCTGTTTGTCTATGTATTCACACATGTATTATGTTTCTGGTTAATACAATTCTAGCATGAATAATAAACTTTTATCATGATAGAAGGAAATAAATAATAACTTTATTATTGCCTCTAGGGCATATTTCCTTCAGTCTCCCACTTGCACTAGAGTCAATAATCTAGATCACATCACCATGTGATTAACATTGATAGTTCACATCATCATGTGATTAACACCCATAGTTCACATCGCCATGTGCTCAACACCCAAAGGGTTTACTAGATTCAGTAATCTAGTTCACATCTCTATGTTATTAACACCCAAAGAGTACCAAGGTGTGATCATGTTTTGCTTGTGAGAGAATTTTAGTTAACGGGTCTGCCATATTCAGATCCGTATGTATTTTGCAAATATCTATGTCAACAATGCTCTGCACGGAGCTACTCTAGCTAATTGCTCCCACTTTCAATATGTATCCAGATTGAGACTTAAAGTTATCTAGATCAGTGTCAAAACTTGCATCGATGTAACTCTTTACGACGAACCTTTTCTCACTTCCATAATCGAGAAACATATCCTTATTCCACTAAGGATAATTTTGACCGCTGTCCAGTGATCTACTCCTAGATCACTATTGTACTCCCTTTCCAAAATTCGTGTAGGGTATACAATAGATCTGGTACACAGCATGGCATACTTTATAGAACCTATGGTTGAGGCATAGGGAATGACGTTCATTCTCTTTCTATCTTCTGCCGTGGTCGGGCTTTGAGTCTTACTCAATTTCATACCTTGTAACACAGGTAAGAACCCTTTCTATGACTGTTCCATTTTGAACTACTTCAAAATCTTGTCAAGGTATGTACTCATTGAAAAAACTTATCAAGCGACTTGATCTATCTCTATAGATCTTGATGCTCAATATGTAAGCAGCTTCACCGAGGTCTTTCTTTGAAAAACTCCTTTCAAACACTCCTTTATGCTTTGCAGAATAATTCTACATTATTTTCGATCAACAATATGTCATTCACATATACTTATCAGAAATGTTGTAGTGCTCCCACTCACTTTCTTGTAAATACAGGCTTCACCGCAAGTCTGTATAAATCTATATGCTTTGATCATACTATCAAAGCGTTTATTCCAACTCCGAGATGCTTGCACCAGACCATATATGGATCGCTGGAGCTTGCTTATTTTGTTAGCACCTTTAGGATTGACGAAACCTTCTGGTTGCATCATATACAACTCTTTCTTTAAGAAATCCATTAAGGATTGCAGTTTTGTTATCCATTTGCCAGATTTCATAAAATGCGGCAATTGCTAACATGATTTGGACAGACTTTTAAGCATCGATACGAGTGAGAAAATCTCATCGTAGTCAACACCTTGAACTTTGTCGAAAATCTTTTGCGACAATTCTAGCTTTGTAGATAGTAACACTACTATCAGCGTCGGTCTTCCTCTTGAAGATCCATTTATTTTCTATGGCTTGCCGATCATCGGGCAAGTCAACCAAAGTCCATACTTTGTGCTCATACATGGATCCCATCTCAGATTTCATGGCCTCAAGCCATTTTGTAGAATCTGGGCTCACCATCGCTTCTTCATAGTTCGCAAGTTTGTCATGGTCTAGTAACATGACTTCCAGAACAGGATTACCGTACCACTCTGGTGCGGATCTCACTCTGGTTTACCTACGAGATTCGGTAGTAAATTGATCTGAAGTTACATGATCATCATCATTAGCTTCCTCACTAATTGGTGTAGTAGTCACAAGAACAGATTTCTGTGATGAACTACTTTCCAATAAGGGAGATGGTACAATTACCTTATCAAGTTTTCTACTTTCCTCCCACTCACTTCTTTCGAGAGAAACTCCTTTTCTGGAAAGGATCCATTCTTAGCAACGAATGTCTTGCCTTCGGATCTGTGACAGAAGGTGTACCCAATAGTCTCCTTTGGGTATCCTATGAAGACATATTTCTCCAATTTGGGTTTGAGCTTATCAGGATGAAACTTTTTCATATAAGCATCACAATCCCAAACTTTAAGAAACGACAACTTTGGTTTCTTGCCAAACCACAGTTCAGATTGTGTCGTCTCAATGGACTTAGATGGTGCCCTTTTAAACGTGAATGCAGCTGTCTTTAATGCATAACCCCAAAACGATAGTGGTAGATCGGTAAGAGACATCATAGGTCGCACCATATCTAATAAAGTACGGTTATGACGTTCGGAAACACCATTATGCTGTGGTGTTCCAGGTGGCGTGAGTAGTGAAACTATTTCACATTGTTTTAACTGAAGACCAAACTCATAACTCAAATACTCTTCTCCACGATCAGATCGTAGAAACTTTATTTTCTTGTTACGATGATTTTCCACTTCACTCTGAAATTCTTTGAACTTTTCAAATGTTTCAGACTTATGTTTCATCAAGTAGATATACTCATATCTTCTCAAATCATCTGTGAAGATCAGAAAATAATGATACCTGTCGCGAGTCTCAATATTCATCGGACCACATACATCAGTATGTATGATTTCCAACAAATTTGTTGCTCGCTCCATTGTTCCAAAGAACAGAGTCTTAGTCATCTTGCCCATGAGGCATGGTTCGCAAGCATCAACTCATTCATAATCAAGTGATTCCAAAAGCCCATCAGCATGGAGCTTCTTCATGCGCTTTACACCAATATGACCTAAACAGCAGTGCCACAAATAAGTTGCACTATCATTATTAACTTTGCATCTTTTGGTTTCAATATTATGATTATGTGTATTACTACGATCGAGATCCAACGAACTATTTTCATTGGGTGTGTAACCATATAAGGTTTTATTCATGTAAACAGAACAACAATTTATTCTCTTACTTAAATGAATAACCGTATTACAATAAACATGATCAAATCATATTCATGCTCAACGCAAACACCAAATAACACTTATTTAGGTTCAACACTAATCCCAAAAGTATAGGGAGTGTGCAATGATGATCATATCAATCTTGGAACCACTTCCAACACACATCGTCACTTCACCCTTAACTAGTCTCTGTTTATTCTGCAACCCTCGTTTCGAGTAACTAATCTTAGCAACTGAACTAGTATCTATTACTGAGGGGTTGCTATAAACACTAGTAAAGTACACATCAATAACATGTATATCAAATATACTTATGTTCACTTTGCCATCCTTCTTATCCGCCAATCACTTGGGGTAGTTCTGCTTCCAGTGACCAGTCCCTTTGCAGTTGAAGTACTTAGTCTCAGGCTTAGGATCAGACTTGGGCTTCTTCACTTGAGCAGCAACTTGCTTGTCGTTCTTCTTGAAGTTCCCCTTCTCCCCTTTGCCCTTTTCTTGAAACTAGTGGTCTTGTCAACCATCAACACTTGATGTTTTTCTTGATTTCTACCTTCGTTGATTTCAGCATCACGAAGAGCTTGGGAGTTGTTTCCGTTATCCCTTGCATATTATAGTTCATCACGAAGTTCTACTAACTTGGTGATGGTGACTAGAGAATTCTGTCAATCACTATCTTATCTGGAAGATTAACTCCCACTTGATTCAAGCAATTGTAGTACCTAGAGAATCTGAGCACATGCTCACTAGTTGAGCGATTCTCCTCCATCTTTTAGCTATAGAACTTGTTGGAGACTTCATATCTCTCAACTCGGGTATTTGCTTGAAATATTAACTTCAACTCCTGGAACATCTCATATGGTCCATGACGTTCAAAACGTCTTTGATGTCCCGATTCTAAGCCATTTAAGTATGGTGCACTAAACTATCAAGTAGTCATCATATTGAGCTAGCCAAACATTCATAACGTCTGCATCTGGTCCTGCAATAGGTCTTTCACCTAGTAGTGCATCGAGGACATAATTCTTCTGTGCAGCAATGAGGATAAACCTCAGATCACGGATCCAATCCGCATCATTGCTACTAACATCTTTCAACACAATTTTCTCTAGGAACATATCAAAATAAACACAGGGAAGCAACAATGCGAGCTATTGATCTATAACATAATTTGCAAAATACTACCAGGACTAAGTTCATGATAAATTTAAGTTCAATTTAATCATATTACTTAAGAACTCCCACTTAGATAGACATCCCTCTAATCCTCTAAGTGATTATGTGATCCAAATCAACTAAACCATGTCCGATCATCATGTGAGATGGAGTAGTTTCATTGGTGAACATCGCTATGTTGATCATATCTACTATATGATTCATGCTCGACCTTTCGGTCTCCGTGTTCCGAGGCCATATCTGTATATGCTTGGCTCGTCAAGTATAACCTGAGTATTCCGCGTGTGCAACTATTTTGCACCCGTTGTATTTGAACGTAGAGCCTATCACACCCGATCATCACGTCGTGTCTCAGCACGAAGAACTTTCGCAACGGTGCATACTCAGGGAGAACACTTCTTGATAATTAGTGAGAGATCATCTTATAATGCTACCGTCAACCAAAGCAAGATAAGATGCATAAAAGATAAACATCACATGCAATCAATATAAGTGATATGATATGGCCATCATCATCTTGTGCTCGTGATCTCCATCTCCGAAGCACCGTCGTGATCACCATCGTCACCGGCGCGACACCTTGATCTCCATCGTCGCATCGTTGTCGTCTCGCCAATCTTATGCTTCCACGACTATCGCTACCGCTTAGTGATAAAGTAAAGCTTTACAGCGCGATTGCATTGCATACAATAAAGCGACAACCATATGGCTCCTGCCAGTTGCCGATAACTCGGTTACAAAACATGATCATCTCATACAATAAAATTCAGCATCATGTCTTGACCATATCACATCACAACATGCCCTGCAAAAACAAGTTAGACGTCATCTACTTTGTTGTTGCAAGTTTTACGTGGCTGCTACGGGCTTAAGCAAGAACCAATCTTACCTACGCATCAAAACCACAACGATAGTTTGTCAAGTTGGTGCTGTTTTAACCTTCGCAAGGACCGGGCGTAGCCACACTCGGTTCAACTAAAGTTGGAGAAACTGTCACCCGCTAGCCACCTTTGTGCAAAGCACGTCGGGAGAACCGGTCTCGCATAAGCGTACGCGTAATGTCGGTCCGGGACTCTTCGTCCAACAATACCGCCGAACCAAAGTATGACATGCTGGTAAGCAGTATGACTTATATCGCCCACAACTCACTTGTGTTCTACTCGTGCATATAACATCAACACATAAAACCTAGGCTCGGATGCCACTGTTGGGTTTCATAGTAATTTCAAAAAATTTCCTACGCACACGCAAGATCATGGTGATGCATAGCAATGAGAGGGGGAGAGTGTGATCTACGTACCCTTGTAGATTGACAACGGAAGCGTTAACTTGGTTGATGTAGTCGTACGTCTCCACGGCTCGACCGATCAAGCACCGAAACTACGGCACCTCGAGTTCTAGCACACGTTCAGCTCGATGACGATCCCCGGACTCCGATCCAGCAAAGTGTCGGGGAAGAGTTCCGTCAGCACAACGGCGTGGTGACGATCTTGATGTACTACCGTCGCAGGGCTTCGTCTAAGCACTGCTACAATATTATCGAGGACTATGGGGGAAGGGGGCACCGCACATGGCTAAGAATATGATCACGTGGATCAACTTGTGTCTCTAGGGGTGCCCCGTGCCTCCGTATATAAAGGCTCAAAGGGGGGGGGGGCTGGCCGGCCAAGAGGTGGCGCGCCAGGAGGAGTCCTACTCCTTCCGGGAGTAGGACTCCCCCCCTTTCCTAGTTGGAATAGGATTCGCGGAGGGGGAAAAGAGGAGAGAGAGGAGGAAGGGGGGCCAGCCCCCTCTCCTTGTCCTATTCGGACCAAGGGGGGAGGGGCGCGCGGCCCATCTCTGGCCACCTCTCATCTCTTCCACTAAGGCCCACTAAGGCCCATATACTTCCCGGGGGGTTCCGGTAACCTCCCGGTACTCCGGTAAAATCCCGATTTCACCCGGAACACTTCCGATATCCAAACATAGGCTTCCAATATATCAATCTTTATGTCTCGATCATTTCGAGACTCCTCGTCATGTCCGTAATCACATCCAGGACTCTGAACAACCTTCGGTACATCAAAATGAATAAACTCATAGTATAACTATCATCGTAACCTTAAGCGTGCGGACCCTACGGGTTCGAGAACAATGTAGACATGACCGAGACACGTCTCCGGTCAATAACCAATAGCGGAACCTGGATGCTCATATTGGCTCCTACATATTCTACGAAGATCTTTTATCGGTCAGACCGCATAACAACATAGTTGTTCCCTTTGTCATCGGTATGTTACTTGCCCGAGATTCGATCGTCGGTATCCCATACCTAGTTCAATCTCGTTACCGGCAAATCTCTTTACTCATTCCGTAATACATCATCCCGCAACTAACTCATTAGTTGCAATGCTTGCAAGGCTTAAGTGATGTGCATTACCGAGAGGGCCCATGGATACCTCTCCGACAATCGGAGTGACAAATCCTAATCTCGAAATACGCCAACCCAACATGTACCTTTGGAGACACCTGTAGACCTCCTTTATAATCACCCAGTTACGTTGTGACGTTTGGTAGCACACAAAGTGTTCCTCCAGCAAACGGGAGTTGCATAATCTCATAGTCATAGGAACATGTATAAGTCATGAAGAAAGCAATAGCAACATACTAAACGATCGGGTGCTAAGCTAATGGAATGGGTCATGTCAATCAGATCATTCAACTAATGATGTGATCCCGTTAATCAAATGACAACTCTTTGTCCATGGTTAGGAAACATAACCATCTTTGATTAACGAGCTAGTCAAGTAGAGGCATACTAGTGACACTCTGTTTGTCTATGTATTCACACATGTATTATGTTTCCGGTTAATACAATTCTAGCATGAATAATAAACTTTTATCATGATATAAGGAAATAAATAATAACTTTATTATTGCCTCTAGGGCATATTTCCTTCAGTGGAACCCCTACAAGATGCTAGGAACAAAGGATTAGCTCAAGCTCAGAAGCTCAAGACTCTACATTTTCATTTTAGTGATCTAAGATCACATTGAGTCCATAGGAAAGCCAATACTATTTAAAGGGGATGAGGTGTTGCTTAATGGATTGCTTGCTCAAAGTGTTTAGTGATATGCTCCAAAGCCCTCAACCACTTTCTCATATCCACATATGTCCCAAACCAAAAGTCAAACTCGGCCCCACCAAAATGTTCTATCCGGCGCCATCGAGTTCACTTGACATAACCACTTCTAGAAACCCTAATCAATTCAGTCTCACCGAAGGGATCTCGATCTCACCGAGATGGGCTTGCAAACTCTCTGTTGCATGTTGCAATTATTTCGGTCTCACCGAGATATGCAATCGGTCCCACTGAGTTTGCTTGACCAACTCTCTTTTTTCTTATTACCGAAGTCGGTCCCACCGAGTTTGTGTAATCGGTCAAACCAACATGAGGTTTTACCCTAAACCTAGCACATCGGTCCCACCGAGTTGATCATATCGGTCCCACTGAAATGCCTAACGGTCATATTATGAACTGAATCGGTGTGACCAAGTTTTTTGATTCGGTCCCACCGAATTTGGTAAATTATGTGTAACGGCTAGATTTTCTGTGGAGGCTATATATACCCTCCACCCTTCCTTCATTATGAAGGAGAGCCATCAGAACGTGCCTACACTTCCAACACTCATTTTCTGAGAGAACCACCTACTCATGTGTTGAGACCAAGATATTCCATTCCAACCATATGAATCTTGATCTCTAGCCTTCCCCAAGCTGCTTTCCAGTCAAATCATCTTTCCACAAAATCCAAATCAGTGAGAGAGAGTTGAGTGTTGGGGAGACTATCATTTGAAGCACAAGTGCAAGGAGTTCATCATCAACACACCGTCTATTACCTTTTGGAGAGTGGTGTCTCCTAGATTGGTTAGGTGTCACTTGGGAGCCTCCGTCAAGATTGTGGAGTTGAACCAAGGAGTTTGTACGGGCAAGGAGATCGCCTACTTTGTGAAGATCTACCCTAGTGAGGCAAGTCCTTTGTGGGCCATGGCCATAGTGGGATAGATAAGGTTTCTTCTTTGTGGACCCTTCATGGGCGGAGCTCTCCGTGGA
Organism: Triticum dicoccoides; assembly: GCF_002162155.2. Taxonomy (NCBI): domain Eukaryota; kingdom Viridiplantae; phylum Streptophyta; class Magnoliopsida; order Poales; family Poaceae; genus Triticum; species Triticum dicoccoides. The sequence continues at coordinate 129,111,829 of NC_041388.1, read as the reverse complement.
CTCACGCAACCGTTACCCTTCTGGGTTGAAGTCTCCATCAACGTGGATGTACGATAGCACCACCTATCGGAACCAAGCCAAAAATCTCCGAGTCTCCAATTGCGTTTGCACACTCCAATCCCATCCCTTTACTTCCTTGCAAGTTGCATGCTTTACTTTCCGCTGCTCATATACTCTTGCCATGCTTGCTTGAAATGTATTGTGAATGGTTAAACTTGTGCTAAATCTCCACCTTAACTTTAAGAATTTAAAAACTGCAACTTTTCTTTGCTAAGAGTCTATTCACCCCCCCTCTAGACACCTCTTCTCGATCCTTTCATTGGAAAATAGCTTGGTGAAAGGATCTATATAGTTGACTAGAGGGGGGTGAATAGGAAACTAACAATTTTTAGCTTTTCTTTAACAATTTAAACTTTGCATCAAAGTAGGTTGTCTAGATATGCAACTAGGTGAGCAACCTATATGAAGCAACAACAACAAGCACACAAGCAAACAAGGGATGCAACACAAACTAAGCTTGCACAAGTAAAGGGACGAGATAACCAAGAGTGGAGCCGGTGGAGACGAGGATGTGTTACCAAAGTTCCTTCCCTTTGAGAGGAAGTACATCTTCGTTGGAGCGGTGTGTAGGCACAATGCTCCCTAAGAAGCCACTAGGGCCACCGTATTCTCCTCACGCCCTCACACAATGTGAGATGCTGTGATTCCACTATTGGTGCCCTTGGAGGCGGCGACCGGACCTTTACACACAAGGTTGGGGCAATCTCCACAACTTAATTGGAGGCTCCCAACGACACCATGAAGCTTCACCGCAATGGAATATGGCTCCGCGGTGACCTCAACCGTCTAGGGTGCTCAAACACCCAAGAGTAACAAGATCCGCAAGGGATTAGTGGGGGAATCAAATTTCTCTTGGTGGAAGTGTAGATCGAGGCCTTCTCAACCAATCCCCAGGAAATCAACAAGTTTGATTGGCTAGGGAGAGTGATCGGGTGAAAATGGAGCTTAGAGCAACAATGGAGCTTAGGGATGGAAGAGGTGGTCAACTCGGAGAAGAAGACCCCCCTTTTATAGTGATAGGACAAATCCAACCGTTATCTACTTACTCAGCCCGTGACTTGCGTTACTACCGCACAAGACATGCGGTACTACCGTAAGGGACTGTGGTACTACCACGAGGCACCGTGGTACTACCGTATGTGTGGCAGGGGCTAGACTAGCCCTGATGCGCAAAAGCAAAGAGCGGTAGAACCGCCGGAGCGGTACTACCGCTCCCCCTTGCGGTACTTCCACAAGGCAGGGATTGTCTAGGCTGGGAAGGCATGGACATAAAAAATTACATCCATGATTACTTCCGCTGAGTTCCGATCTATGCAAATTTCTGACACGGTACTACCGCAAACCTGGAGCGGTACTACGGCGTAGGGAGCGGATGTAAAAAATTACATCTACCCCTACATCCGCTCGTGATGATGTGCCTGGCCTGAGGCCACGGTACTACCATGCCCATGGAGCGGTACTACCGTAAGGACCTGCGGTACTACCGTGCCCCTGCCCGGTACTATCGCTCCCAAGAGCAGTACTACCACATGACCTAGCACAACAACACTAGGAGTCCTTCATTTTGTAGAGACACGGAAAAACGGAGGATGCTCCAAAGAGCCAAAGGAAAGGTGGTGCAAAATGAACATACGTGTATGTGATGATTCCACCCAAACCTTTCCAAAGCGGACCCCCTCTTAATAGTATGGCTTACCTACAACTCAAATCCACCAAAAAGAAACATAGAGAAGCGCCGTCTTCAATAGGCTTCGAGGGGCACCAAATCGTCTTGTGCCTAGACATGATATATCTGAAATGCTCAATGCACATGATTAGTCCGCAAAAGCATTGTCATCAATCACAAAAACTACGTAGGGATAAACATGCCCTTACAACCTCCCCCTTTTTAGTGGATTGATGACAATACGGGATTTGCACATAGGGATATAAAGTGACACATAGGCAAACCCAACATCTATAAAATATAGACATGCTCCCCCTAGATGTGTGCACTCTAGAGAAGTGCTTTGGACTGCATGTCACACATACTAGGATCAACACTCCCCCTATATTTTATAGACGAGACATATCTTGCAACAATAAAACTAACAATAAGCAAGGAGGCAAGACAATGGACATGAGCATAAAGTAAAGGGCACAAGATAGCATAGGCTCACGGGTCACTAAGCATGAAAGACACTAAAGTACGCTAGAGAGCATATGTCTTACACCATATGAAAGAGAATTTGGTCACGCGAGCACAAACCAAAACAAAGCGAACGAGGTTCAACACAATGAAAGCAAAGCAACAAACCGAAACAACACGACACAAGACTCGACTCGCAAATCCTGCACTCTCCCCCCTTTGGCATCGAGAAACCAAAAAGGCAAAGAGGACACCTGAGGGAGTCCTGGATTAGGGGGTCTCCAGACAGCCGGACTATATCCTTTGGCCGGACTGTTGGACTATGAAGGTACAAGATTGAAGACTTCATCCTATGTCCGGATGGGACTCTCCTTGGCGTGGAAGGCAAGCTTGGCAATACGGATATGTAGATCTCCTCCCTTGTAACCGACTCTGTGTAACCCTAGCCCCCTCCGGTGTCTATATAAACCGAAGGGTTTAGTCCGTAGGACAACAACAATCATACCATAGGCTAGCTTCTAGGGTTTAGCCTCTGTGATCTTATGGTAGATCAACTCTTGTAATACTCATATCATCAAGATCAATCAAGCAGGACGTAGGGTATTACCTCCATCGAGAGGGCCCGAACCTGGGTAAACATCGTGTCCCCCGCCTCCTGTTACCATCCACCTTAGACGCATTGTTCAGGACCCCCTACCCGAGATCCACCGGTTTTGACACCTACATTGGTGCTTTCATTGAGAGTTCCACTGTGCCGTCACTGTAAGGCTTGATGGCTCCTTCAATCATCAGTAACGGTGCGGTCCTGGGTGAGGTTTTCCTCCTTGGACAGATCTTCGTATTCGGCGGCTTCGCACCACGGGCCAACTCGCTTGGCCATCTGGAGCAGATCGAGAGCTACGCCCCTGGCCATCAGGTCAGGTTCGGAAACTTAAACTACACTGCCAACATCCGTGGAGACTTGATCTTCAACGGATTCGAGCCCATGTCAGGTGCGCCGTACAATCACGACAAGCATGATTTAGCTCTGCCGTCAGACAGTGTTCGGGAGATCACACCTGCAACTACTCCAACCTTCAATCCGGAGAAAATTGCGCCATCCGAGGACGGGCAGATAGACCCCTCCATGGAGGCCGCACTCTCAGTGGCGATAGAGTCGGATACTGACTTCACCCCTTATGAGAGCCGTGTTGCCGAACCACTAGATTCATCTCCGGCCACGGACTCCGAGCCGCCTACGTCCGTGCCTATCGAATCCGATTGGGCGCCGATCATGGAGTTCACCTCCGCAGATATCTTTCAGCACTTACCTTTCGGCGACGTGCTTAATTCATTAAGGTGCCTCTCCTTGTCAGGAGAACCTTGGCCGAACTATGTCCGGCCAGAATGGGATGGGGATGACTAAGAAATTCACTCCCCACCCACCACCCACTTAGTAGCCACTGTCGACGAGTTAACCGACATGCTCGACTTCGACTCCGAAGACATCAACGGTAAGGACAACGATACAGGAGACGAACAGGAACCACCGCCCACAGGGCGCAGGACCGCCACCTCATCATATGATATATACATGGTGGACACCCCCAAAGAAGGCAATGGCGACGAGACAGCGGAGGATGACCCCTCCAAGAAGCAACCCAAGCGCCAACATCAGCTGCGCCGCTCTAAGTCCTGCCATAGCAAAAGTAGTGATACCGACACAAGAGACAATAACACTCCGGATAGTGCCGAAGACGACAACAATCCCCTCCAGCACGATTTAGAGCGGGAGGGTGAACAAGCTAGCCTCCAGAGCGGGCATCGGATGGAGAATCAGAGGAGGAAAATTACATGCCTCTCTCTGAAGATGAGGTGAGCCTCGGCGACGAAGAATTTATCATGCCTGAGGATCCCGTCGAGCAAGAGCGCTTCAAGCGCTGTCTTATGGCCACAACAAATAACTTGAAGAAAAATCAACAATAGCTTTGAGCTGATCAAGATTTGCTAGCAGACAGATGGACCGAAGTCCTTGCGGCCGAGGAATACGAACTCGAGCGCCCTTCCAAGAGTTACCCAAAGCGCAGTTTGCTACCTCACCTCAAGGAGGAAGCATTGAAACCTACATCACCAGTGTACGATGCGGCTGACCGGCCACCTCGTGGCCGAGCTAGAGAGGCGTTTCAGCCTCAAGTTCATCCTGCACCCTGGCGCCACTCAAACAAAAATACCAAGGCCCGGGGCAACACGCGGGACCTGCGAGACGTACTGGAAAGCAGGGCAAAACATGCAAGGTCGATATACGGGTCACTGAGATGCGGGTAACACGGGACGATGACCCTCACGCCGGATACACTAAAAGTAAATCCGTCCGGGCCGAATACAGCAGACAAGACTCATATGAACTGCGTCGTGATATAGCCCGGCATAGAGGCGCCGCACACACCCTATGCTTCATGGATGAAGTTATGGATCATGAATTCTCGGAGGGTTATAAACCCGTAAATATCAAATCATATGATGGTACAACAGATCCCGCTGTATGGATTGAGGATTTGCTCCTCCACATCCATAGGGCCCGCGGTGATGATCTGCATGCCATCAAGTACCTCCCACTAAAACTCAAAGGACCAACTCGGCATTGGCTGAATAGCTTGCCAGCAGACTCCGTCGGCAGTTGGGAGGATTTGGAAGATGCATTCCTTGACAACTTCCAGGGAACCTATGTGCGACAATCGGATGCTGATGACTTGAGCCATATAACTCAGCAGCCAGGGGAATCGGCCAGGCAATTCTGGACACGGTTCCTAACTAAGAAAAACCAAATTGTCGATTGGCCGGATGCAGAGGCCTTAGCGGCACTCAAGCATAACATCCGTGATGAGTGGCTCGCCCGGCACCTTGGCCAGGAGAAGCCGAAGTCCATGGCAGCCCTCACGACACTCATGACCCGCTTTTGTGCGGGCGAGGATAGCTGGCTGGCTCGCAGCAACAACACATCAAGGAATCCGGGCACTTCGGATACTAAAGATGCCAACGGCAGACCACGTCATAACAGATACAAGCGCCACAACAACGGCGATAACGCCGATGATACGGCAGTCAATGCCGGATTCAGAGGCTCTAAAGCCGGTCAGCGGAAAAAGCCATTCAAAAGAAGTACTCCAGGCTCGTCCATTTTGGATCGCATACTCGATCGCTCATGTCAAATCCACGGCACCCCCGATAAGCCAGCCAATCACACCAACAGAGAATGCTGGGTGTTCAAGCAGGCCGGGAAGTTAAATGACAAAAACAAGGACAAGGGGCTGCATAGTGACGACGAGGAGGAGTCCCGTCCGCCGAACATGGGAGAACAGAAGAGGTTCCCCCCACAAGTGAAGACGCTGAACATGATATACGCAACCCACATTCCCAAGAGGGAACAGAAGCGTGCACTAAGGGACGTCTATGCGATAGAGCCCGTCGCCCCAAAGTTCAACCCATGGTCCTCTTGTCCGATCACCTTTGATCGCAGGGACCACCCCACTAGTATCCGTCATGGCGGATCCGCCGCATTGGTCCTAGACCCCATCATCGACGGATTTCACCTCACTCGAGTCCTTATGGATGGCAGCAGCAGCCTGAACCTACTCTATCAGGATACAGTGCGCAAAATGGGTATAGATCCCTCGAGGATCAAACCCACCAAAACCACCTTTAAGGGCGTCATCCCAGGTGTAGAGGCCCATTGCACGGGCTCAATCACACTGGAAGTGGTCTTCGGATCTCCGGACAACTTCCAAAGCGAGGAGTTAATCTTCGATATCGTCCCGTTCCGCAGTAGCTATCACGCACTGCTTGAGCGAACCGCATTTGCAAAATTCAATGTGGTACCACATTACGCATACCTCAAGCTCAAGATGCCAGGACCTAGGGGGGTCATAACAGTCAATGAAAACACAGAACGCTCGCCCCGCACTGAAGAGCACACTGCGGCCCTCGCAGCAGAAGCACAAAGCAGCCTTTTAAGGCAAACCGCCAATTCGGCGATACAGCCCCCGGACACCGTCAAGCGAGTCCGGAGTAACCTGCAACAGGATCGCCTGGCACGTTCAGAGCTCGCCTAGCAATTCGGTCCCCGTCCCAGTCCCAGTCAAGCGACGAAATCCATGTCGCGCGTACATAATTGCACACTGAAAATACCATGGGCATAGGCGGGGGCACGATCAGGGCACGTCCCGCAATGCGGCTTAACCGCCCTAGGGGCTGCATACCTTTATCATTTTTTCTCTTTCAGGACCTTACTCTCTGGAATCCCTTTCCGGTAGTATGATTGTCGGACACATTCGGGAAGGAACAACCATGGAGGCAAGAAGCTAAGGCGTACAAGGGAACCCCCAGGTGGTCTCTAATAACAGTCGACATACCCGCTTTTTATTACCCATACGCAGCTTGCCCTTGGATAGGACATGTCAAATAGTCCTATTTTTCGCTTATTGCACTACTTGTATTAGTACGCTTCGACGTACTATTTTAATAACAATGCATAGCATTAGTCTATTATTTTATTATCCATCCTTTTTTTTCTTATATGTTCATTTACGACAACTTGCACCCGTACATTCTGGTACGGTCAATATGCCAGGGGCTTTCGTTTACCCCATAATACGGCGTGAGAAGTCCGAACACTTTCAACAGTGCGACACCCCGAACTTATAGCAATATATGCATCAGCTCTGAATCATGTCTTGGGTCAATAATTGGGTTTGTCCAGCTCCCATGTTTTGGTACCTTACGTTCCGCTCTATCGGCTAAGGTAGCGCTGGCTGAACTACTGCGATTGTGTCCCGGTTCTTCCGGACGAGCACCTCACTAGAGAAAGCCGAAAACTAACTGTCATGATAAGGCGAGAGATGGTCGCTGTTCGAGAGGTCTCAAGTCCTTAAAGACTTTTTCCGCTTCGGGCGAGGAGTCGGCCTTGCCCGACTTAGGCATATATAGCGCCCCAAATTTGGCCTTCCGAATACTAGGGGCTTCGCCAAAATTTAAAATTGTAGACTTCTATGGCTAAGTGAGAGTGACAAAGCCTTATAGTCCGATTGCCTGGTTCGTTGTGCTGAACACCTCCCTCGAAGGACCCAAAATTGGGATAAAGAGTGCTCAGGTTTATCCCGAACACCCCAGTACTAGTTACATGGGGGCAGAAGCCGACGACTGGCCAACTCTCAGATTTCCTAAACAGCCGCACAGAAGGTAATATTTTAAATTCAAAAAGTGTTGCATAGCGCAAATGAACTCATTTCACATTACAGGATCACATGAGCATGTTCATTCAAAAATTACATCTCTAGCACATTCCTCCGCCACAAGGCGGGAACCCTTCAGGACACTGTCATAATACATTTCGGGGCAGCGATGCTCCTTGCCCTCTGGCGGCCCCTCCTTCACCAGCTTTACGGCGTCTAGCTTCGCCCAGTGCACCTTCGCCCGGGCAAAAGCCCTGCACGTACCCTCGATGCAGACGGACCGCTTTATGACTTCAAGCTGTGGGCAGGTATCCACAAGCCGCCTCACCAGACCGAAGTAGCTGCTAGGCAGGGGATCACCAGGCCACATCCGGACTAGACCCTTCATAGCCTGTCAAGCTCGACCAGTTGCTTCAGCTGGTCGCTCAAGGGCATTGGGTGTTCTGTCCCAGTATAATGAGACCAGAACAACTTTTCCGTCGAGCTCCCCTCCTCAGCTCGGTAAAACTCCGCGGCATCAAGCACACTTCCTTGAAGATCTGCGAACGCTCCTGGAGAGCTCCGAACTCGGCTAAGTAAAAGGAAAGTTACCTTCACATGCTTGCATTGCATAATGAATGCCTTACCCGCTGCTATCTTCTTCACTGCATCAATCTCCTGGAGGGCCTTGTGGGCCTTAGCCTTGGCGCTCTATGCGCTTTCGAGTGCCTTCGCAAGCTCGGACTCTCGCGTCTTAGAGTCAAGCTCCAAGGACTCGTGTTTTTTGGCGAGAGCCTCGAGCTCTTGCTGCACCCCGCCTACCCGAGCTTTTTGCTTTTCCCGATCAATGCGCTCCTTGGCCACTTTGTCTTCGACCTCGGACAGCGCCTTCTTTAGGGTCGCCACCTCAGTCGTGGCCCTTGGCAAATTCATGATGATCCTATTATTTTACAACCCAATTTATTTTTAATATATAGACAAGGTATTGCTTACCTTTTCTCTTCTCGAGCTGCCTCTTAGTAAGGCTGAGCTCGTCCTCGGACCGCTCAAGGTCCTGCTTCAGTGCAGTGACCTCTGCAGTACGTGCGGCATCGGCCAGCAGTGAAGCCTGCATATGCACATAGACATATTCTGATTAGACTCCTGAGTCATTATTTGATCCTCTATTTGCCTTTTCTTCGCGAACGCCAAACAGAGCATCAGGGGCTATTGTCTATGCGGTAATATTCTCCTATATTTTGATTGCTTACCTGAAAGCCTGTTAGGAGGCCGGCACAAGCTTCGATCAGTCCATTTTTGGCGGACCGAACTTTCTCAATCACCGCACTCATGACAGTGCGGTGCTCTTTGTCGATGGAAGTGCCACGAAGCACTTCCAGCAAGTTGTCCGGTGCCTCTGGATGGACAGAGGCCATTGGCACAGGGGGCTTGCCCCTCTTAACGGGGGGTCGCCCGCCAGAGTCCGGAACCACTGAAGGTTCTGGCGCAGTGTTCGGCTGGGGGCCGAACTTGGAGCCTCTGGGAGTCTTGCTCCCTTTGCGCCCTGGGTCTGGAAGGTCGCCTCGAGGCGCCCCCAGGACTACCTCCCCTCGACTCGGTGCCTTTTGAGACAACACCTCGACGTTGTCCATAGGGCAAGGGGTGGAGGCGGTCGGAAGTGAATCGCTATTCATATCCGACGAGTCCAAAGAACCGTCCGATGAGGATACGTTGATACAGGCTCGGGACGGACTGCATAATCATATTTGGCGTAAGAATAAGCAGTGCAATAAAAACATACCATGAATTACTATGGTATCCGGATACTTACGACTTCGCCAGGGGCTTGTCCCTGGGTAACCACTCATCGTCGCTGTGGGTTACCGTCGTGGAGCAGTCCGGAAGGAGGGTCCTTCCCTTCTTGGACCCTTCGGCCTCCCCGGTTGGGGCGTCCTTCCTTTTCTTGTCTCCCCCGGCTGGGGGGGAGAACTTTCCTCTTCCTCCTCCTCGTTTTCGTGGGAGGAGTGCGCTTTGGAGTTATCGGATGAGGAGTCCGATATAACCTTGCGCTGGAGACCCTTTCGGGTCCCCGTGGCCTTTTTCTTGGCCTTCTTCACCGGCACCTTGTAAGGCTCCGGAACCAGCATCTCCGTTAGGAGAGCATCTGCAGGATCTTCAGGCAGGGGGGTTGGGCAATCAATCTGCTCCGCTGTCTCTACCCAGTCCTGTTAATGGCATGGAAGCTTAGGTCCCGCATATGATTAGACTGGGGCAAATAAATATCCTACGAGATATAAAAACTTACCGGATTGGCATGGCGCTTTGCGCTGAGTCCGCGATCTTCGGTAAGGGGAGGAGGTACCTCGGCGCCCTTGAACAGCACCTTCCAGATGTGCTTGTGCATCGTGTCAAAGAGCTCTCGCAGCGTCTGGTGCTTGGCCGAGTCGAACTCCCACAAATTGAATACCCGTCGTTGGCACGGGAGGATCCGACAGAAGAGCATGACCTGGACCACATTGACGAGCTTGATTTTCTTGCTCATCATGTTCTTGATGCAGGTCTGGAGTCCGGTCAGCTCTACTGGGGAACCCCAGGACAGGCCCTTCTCTTTCCAGAGGTGAGTCGCGTGGGGATTCCGGATCGAAATTTGGGGGCCGCCACCTAGTTGGTGTCGCGCGGCTCGGTGATGTAGAACCACCCCTATTGCCACCCCTTTATGGTCTCCACATAGGAGCCTTCGAGCCAGGTGACATTAGGAATTTTGCCCACCATGGCGCCTTCGCACTATGCTTGCTGGCCGACCACCACCTTTGGTTTAACATTGAAGGTCTTTAGCCACAGGCCGAAGTGGGGCGTAATGCGGAGGAAGGCCTCGCACACGATGATAAACACTGAGATGTTGAGGATGAAATTGGGGGCCAGATCATGAAAATCCAGCCCGTAGTAGAACATGAGCCCGCAGACAAATGGGTGAAGGGGAAATCCCAGTCCGCGGACAAAGTGGGTAAGGAAAACTACCCTCTCATGGGGTTTGGGCATAGGAATGATCTGCCCTGCATCTGGCAGCCGGTGCACAATGTCCGCGGCTAGATATCCGGCTTCTTGTAGCTTAGTGATGTTCTCCTCCGTGACGGAGGAGACCATCCACTTGCCTCCCGCTCCGGACATGATTGGAGTGGTTTGAGGAGAAAGACGCGAACTTGGGCGCTGGAGCTCGAATGCACGAGAATGGATAAGCAAGGGGGAAGAAGGCGTGGGTAAAAAGGGTGAATCTTTGTCCCTTTATAAGGGTGGAGGAGGCGATGCGCCTCCCCACTTACCTGGTAAAATTTCTTATTCCCCGAGCGCCGTAATTGATGGCGCGGTTGGGTTACCCATACCCGTATTGATGAGAATCCTGTGATAAGGGGACACGATCTCTGCTTCGACTAGACGTGTCAAGAAAACCGCCTCGCGATATGTGCGGTGCTGTTTGAGGAAAATGGTTCGAATAATGACCGGGCCATGACATGATGCCATGTTGCTAAACGTGTCAGCAGATTAGATTTGTGGAAATATTATACTCTCTAGGATGGTATATGGAACTTGTTTTGCAGAGCCAGACACTATCCTTGTGTTCAAAATCTTCTATAGAGTATTCGGAGGAAGAACCCTCCTTGCAATGCCGAAGACAAATCTGCACGTCGGACTCATCGTCATTGAAGCCTGGTTCAGGGGCTACTGAGGGAGTCCTGGATTAGGGGGTCTCAGGACAGCCGGACTATATCCTTTGGCCGGACTGTTGGACCATGAAAGTACAATATTGAAGACTCCGTCCCGTGTCCGGATGGGACTCTCCTTGGCGTGGAAGGCAAGCTTGGCAATACGGATATGTAGATCTCCTCCCTTGTAACCGACTCTATGTAACCCTAGCCCCTCCGGTGTCTATATAAACCGGAGGGTTTAGTCCATAGGACAACAATAATCATACCATAGGCTAGCTTCTAGGGTTTAGCCTCCATGATCTCGTGGTGGATCAACTCTTGTAATACTCATATCATCAAGATCAATCAAGCAGGACGTAGGGTATTACCTCCATCGAGAGGGCCCGAACCTGGGTAAACATCGTGTCCCCCGCCTCCTGTTACCATCCACCTTAGACGCATGGTACGGGAACCCCTACCCGAGATCTGCCGGTTTTGACACCGACAACACCTACGACACAGGTGGTACCTCAAGCTGAAGCGATCACGTGTCATGGTCCTCGTCGGTGTCAGCAGTGGGGATGGTCTCCTCCTCTCCACTAATAGCCCTGCTTCGACAACCATTCAGCCTCTGGGTGATGTGCTTCTCAGACCCGCTTGATATCTCCTTGCCGAACTTCCTCAAGATCCTCTTGTCACGATGGCGACTCTCCTTCTGAGCAACATGAGACCTATATTGTTTCTTGTCCTGCATACAGAACAGAGCCTTCATCTTGTTCTTAGCTTCTTAGCCCAAGAAGGCTTAGAAGATGAAGATGAGTATCCCTCAGAGCTGTCCACATCTGCTTCCTCCTCCTCAATCTCATCCTCATCCACGTCCATCTTAGCAGCCTCTGCCTCGGCATGGGTAGTGGTGTTAGCCCACTTGTTCTTGATGCGCATCTTGATAGGCTCGTGGCATGTCCAGTTTGGGGCAGAAAAGTCTTCCTCTAGAAACATCTTGTCCCAAGTCTTCGAGATCAGAAGGTGCAGGTAGAGACCATAGATGGGAACTTTGCGATTGTAGACTGCAAACCTGAGCTCATTCCACATGATATGAGAGATGTCCAGAGGCTGGGTGGCATGCCGATGTACCTTCTCACACAGAAGCAACATATCCACGAGATAAGCATGCACCTTATCCTTGTCACCGATGTGAGGAAAGAGAGTCTTGCGGAAGATTCTGTGCATGACATCTAGGAAGGGGTTGAGCACCCAAGTCCGAGTGCCATTGGGAAGCTTCTTCTCCACGAGAAACGACAGAAGCTTGTCCTTGTTGGCGGACTCGGCGTTGCCGTGAGGGCGGACGCCAACGGGCAAATCGGGCCCATCATCACGGACATGCAGGAACGTCATGAATTCCTTCCAAGTAGCAGACAACTTCTTCCCATTGGTCATCCAAGTCATAGTCCGATCCCCATCCCTGTGAAAGTGGACGGTGGCAAAGAACTGCGCCACTAGCTCTGGGTCAAAGTCCATATGGAATGTAATGAAATCTTCAATGCCAAACTACTCCACCAAGTCGAGTGCCTCACCAAAGTAGTTCCGGTCCGTCCTTAGAAGATTCATATCAATCCACTGCATTGGAACATAGAGGTTGTGCTTGGACTTGATCACATCAATGTTACGAGATTCTGCTGCTTGGTCCAGAGCACCTCACTCCCTCTGACATTCTCACGAGGATTCACATAGGGATTGATCCTCCTTCGAATGATGAACTCTGATTGAGGTAGCTCATCCATGCCCTAAACTGCCCCCTTGTACCGGTTGGCAGTCTTCTTGACATTGCATTGAGGGGCATTGGAGCCCTCCGGAGCTTCTTGATTGCGAAGATGCTTGGAGCTTGTATCGCAGGTTGGGTACGAGCGACGAACATTGAAACCGGAGCCACCACCTATGACACATAGCACAAGAACACACAAGAGAAATGAGAAGGATCAATGCAAAGACCACAGCAAAAAACAGATGAAACATGTACAAACAACATTGGGTAGTTTCCACAAGGAAGGTTTGAAGTCAACGGTAGTACCGCACCACGAAGCGGAACTAAAATTCTACTGCTGCTCTAGCTGTGGTATTACCACACCGGGATGGTACGGTAGTACTGCGCCTAGAGCAGAAGTAAAATTTTACTTTCTCGCCGCATGCGGTAGTACCGCTCCAGAGGAGCGGTAGTACCGTACGAGGCGAATGCGGCCAGAGCGGTAGTACCGTACGGGAGGTGCGGTAGTACCGCTCAGGGTCAGATCTGATATGAATCAGATCTAGGCACATCCACAACAAAGGAGCGGTACTATGGTTGATCAAAAATACCGAGTAGCAACATATCAAATAGCATCTCTACTTCATTACTACTCTCCTACATCCTACTCTTGCAAAGATTTGGCCTAAAATCTCAAGAACAACTTGCATCTCCCCAAGACATTGAGACAAAACAATAAGGCAAAAAGAGAGGGGTTTGGGGAGAAACCTTGTTCCATGGCAAGAGGACGGGGTGGGGAACAATCCCACCGGACGGAATGCGAGAAGAGCGGCCGGAGATGGAGATCCGGCAAGGTCCTCCAGCGCCGTTCTTGGGAAGGAGAGAGAGAGAGAGAGACGACATGGGAAAAGGAGTTGAATGGGTATGGGGGAGTTGGAACTCCCCCTGCCCGCTCTTGAACCCCACCCACTCGCGACGGTGCGGTAGTACCGTGGGTCATCACGGTAGTACCGCCCGGGCGGAAGTACCGCACGCATGGCGGTAGTACCGCTCCTCCTGCGGCAGTAAAAATTTAGTGTCGTGCTGGTTGCGGTAGTACCGTGGCAAGCCACGGTAGTACCGTAGACCCAAGAAAATGCAAGTTTTGCAAAAAATAGAGGAAAACGGCCTTTGCAATGCAACCTTCAAGCAAACGAACACACCAACAAAGAGCTAACACACGAGGCAACTCAAACACAAGCTCGGCTCGAAGAAAGAAAGGCAGAAGACACCAAGGACCAAACACGAGACACAACCTCCCCATAGAGAGGGTGGTGGCCGGAGCCACCTACGTTTGAGTTAATTGGTATGGTACCGCAAAGAATTATCCTTGGGCCCATGACCAAAACTCGTCTTTGAAGCACAAGTACCATCAAAAATGCTAATGTGAAAGAGTTGATGAATCTATGCATAATGGGGGGAGGGAGAGTTCATTGTGAGAACAAAACTCCCCCTATGTCCATGCCTACACCTAAACAGGAGAACAAGTTGAGTATGGTGTGGTGTGCAAGGGTTCAAGCCACATTGCTCGAATCAATGATATTTAGCTCATGCCTTAACTCGCGAAATCGTGCTTCATCCAAAGGTTTCATGAAGATATCTGCAAGCTTATCATGAGTGTTGACATAGTTGAGCTCGATCTCCCCCCCGCCTAATATGATCCCGGATGAAGTGATAACGAATCTCAATATGCTTCGCCTAGAAGTGTTGCATCGGGTTGAGAGAAATCTTGGTGGCACTTTCATTGTCACACCAAAGAGGCACTTTGTCACAACTGACACTGTAATCCTTTAAAGTTTGCCTCATCCATAGAAGTTGTGCACAACAACTATCGGCGGCCACATACTCTGCTTCGGTGGACGAGAGAGACACACAACTTTGCTTCTTCGAAGACCAACTCACCAAAGAGAAACCAAGGAATTGGCACCCTCCGGAAGTTGACTTCCTATCCACTTTGTCTCCCGCCCAATCGGAGTCCGAATAGCCTACAAGATTGAAGTTTGTTCCTCTTGGGTACCATAAGCCAAAGTTTGGGGTATGAGCCAAATATTGAAAGATTCGCTTGACCGCCACAAAGTGGCTTTCCTTAGGTGTGGCTTGAAACCGTGCACAAATTCCCACACTCGACATGATATCCGATCTAGATGCACAAAGGTAAAGCATGGAGCTAATCATGGAGCGATATACCTTTTGATCCACTGCTTTACCATTGGGATCTATGTCAGGTTGGCATTTGATGGGCATTGGAGTGAAAGCCGGCTTGACATCACTTAGCTTGAATCTCTTGAGCATGTCTTGACTGTATTTGGCTTGGTTGATGAAGGTTCCTTCTCTATGTTGCTTGACTTTGAACTCGAGAAAGAACTTTAACTCTCCCATCATGGACATCTTGAACTTTGAGTTCATGAGAGCAGCAAATTCCTCATTGAAAGCTTTGTTAGGAGAACCAAAGATAATATCATCAACATATAGTTAGCACACAAACAACTCCCCTTTGACCTTCTTAGTAAAAAGAGTGGGGTCGATTTTCCCAATTTCAAACCCACGATCTTGCAACAACTCGGTAAGGTGGTCATACCACGCATGTGGGGCTTGTTTAAGGCCATAGAGTGCCTTATCGAGTTGGTACACATGATCGGGGAAATAGGGATCCTCGAACCCGGGGGTTGTTTGACATACACCAACTCATTAGTAGGACCATTAAGAAAAGCACTCTTCACATCCATTTGCTGCAACTTGAAGTTATGATGAGAAGCATAAGCAATGAACAAACGAATAGATTCAAGGCGAGCAACAAGAGCAAAGGTTTCACCATAGTCGATACCCTCGACTTGGGAGTAGCCTTGTGCTACCAAGCGAGTCTTGTTGTGAACAATAATTCCATGAGCATCTTGCTTGTTCTTGCATATCCACTTGGTTCCAATGACATTATGGTTCCTTGTTGGCCTTTGCACCAATCTCCACACCTTGTTGTGCTCGAAGTTGTTGAGTTCTTCATGCATGGCATTAAGCCAATTCGGATCTTCGAGCACCTCATAGACCTTTTGGGGTTCAACACAAGAGGCAAATACGTAATGTTCACAATAGTTTGCCAATTTTCTATGAGTGCTTACCCCCTTTCGTATGCTTCCAAGCACATTCGTCTTGAGATGACCCTTGGTAGTGAGCTTGGATGCAATCTTGGCGGCACAACGCTCCAATTCCTCCTCAGGAGTGAGTTGACGAGCGATCACTTGATCATCTTAAGCATCGTCTTGAGCTTGTTCTTGATCGAGAGCTTGCTCTTGATCTTGAACTTGCTCGGAGGATAGAACTTGACCTTGGGCATCACTTGGTGGTTCAACGCCATCTTGAGGTTGATTTTGCCCTTGGTCTTGTTCATGAGTTGAGGGCCTTCACTTTGTTCTTCGGAAGCGTGTGGGCCTTCGGTTGGTGATGGTTCCACTTGAGTGGAACATTGTCCTTCTCCTTCGGCCACAAGGGGTTCCTCAATGGGTAGGATAAAACCAACACCCATTCTTCTTATGGCTTGGGTAGGAATTTCATGTAACATCCCAAATTTCCAATTTGGAATGTTATACATTAGATCATCATTGCATATCATATTTTATTGCTTTTGGGTTGATCCTACAAATTTCACACAACTCAAGGACCCTCGGAGAGAGTTGGGGATTTCGTTATTTTCATATTTGAGTTTTCTCAAATTTTGAAAAAATAGGATCATTTGATTTTATTTATTTTATCTTCAATTATTTCTATTACAAAAATACGAGAGATGGAATAAAATGACTTTCCCAAAATAAAGAAATATTGAGGATTTAATAATAAAATCAAATAAGATTTTATTTTGGATTTATTTGCTATTTTTTTGAATTTAGGAAAAATTGCACGTTTTAAAAAATTGCATTTAGGGCCAAGAAAATGTTCATCCTGTTCTAAATATTTTCTTTAGACGGTGAAAACTTGTTTTGGAATTTTTAGATTTTTATTTAGTTTCTAGAATTTTTTTAGTTCGGCGAAATTATTTAAAAAAAAGCCCCCCGCGCCCGACTGGGCCAAAGGCCCAGCTGAGCCAGGCCGGCCCGCCAGGAGCCGCCGCCTCCTGCGCTGTGCTGCCGCCAGACTCGGAGTCCGAGCCGGAGCCGCCCGCGCCGCCCGACCCCCTCCCCAAGCCAGGCCGCCGCCCCCCTTCCCCCTTTAAATAGCCACC
>NC_041388.1:129086137-129094263 GCF_002162155.2 Triticum dicoccoides | reverse complement strand
CGAGCCAAGCTGCGCCGCCCCGCCCACGCAGCCCCGCCGCCGACGCTGCTTGCGCCTGCTGCCGCCCCGCCCATGCAGCCCCACCGCCTGCCTCGCCGAAGTCCGAGCCGAGGTAGCCGCCGCCGCCCGGTTTTCTGAGAAAAACCGATTCAGTTTTTTTAGAAAACCATAGTTTTCGGTTTTTTTTAAATAGATCGGTTTTTACGGTTTATTTCTTTAGCGAGCATTCGCTCGTTCGTTCGTTTTAACGAACGCGTTCATCATTAAGTTCCAGAAAACGAACGTTCGTTCGTTATTCTGTTCGTCGTTTCTCTTTTTCTCGGATTTTCCGCGATTATTTCTGATCGCGATTTCTGATCCGATTTTCGTTCTAGTATAACTTTTCGCTCGTTTATCGAATCAGGTGATTCAAGCACCTGGAATTTCGTATCGAAACCCTCTTTCCGTTTAACCAACTCAAAAAAGTTTTTGCCTCAGTAAAATTTGACCTAGATTGAGATTAGTAAATGGAGTTTGTTTCTTTTGCCGTTTGTCTTTCATTGCTTCGTTCGATTTGATTCTTTTTGCCAACCGGAGTTCTTAAGTTGAACTATCTGGTTAGATCTCTTATTTGAGTTTTACCTGTGCATTAGATGAGTACTTATTGTATGCTTGTTTGTTTGCAATAGAGTACCCGGATTGCGCCGCTTGCTACTTCGAATCCCTAGGTTTCACGGATCATCAGCAAGGCAAGTAACACTTTGATCATACTTCCTATTACCCAGTTTTTATTGCATTAGATCAATCCTCACACATTGCATGTTTAGGATCTAATTAAATTGTGGGTTTTGGGAAGTAGATGAGGTAGTACCTATTACCTGTTTATTATGAAACCTTTGGCAGTTACTTCTATGTTGCTTATCGCTATGCTATGCTAGTAGACGTGGATTGGGTGAGTGTATCCATGACAGATGTGAGATTCTTAAATTAATGGTTTATCTAAGGTGGCAACGTAAATACACATCTGGGTGGATTGAGGCACCAGGGTATTCCAGCGATTGTCTGTTTTTCTTAGGACCGCCACCCAGGCTCAAAGGGATCATGAGATTATTCATACTAGAAACTTCCGTGTGCAGCCACAAGCTACTATGGGCTCTAGCATAGTTGACTAAGTCGTGTGAACTCTTACAGTGGTAGACTAGCGAATGTAGGGCATGTAGGTTGGTACGGTCTACCCGTTCGTAAGGTGCAAGCGCTTCTGAAAGACTATGTCTCGGTCATCCGTTTCTCAAACACCATGTAGTGCGAGAATTCCAACGGAGGAGATCAAGTCTTGTGGGGAATAGTGCGCAAACCTCTGCAGAGTGTATAAACTAATCATGGTTAGCCGTGTCCCCGGTTATGGACATCTTGAGTATCTAGTACTTGGATTATCATGTGAATCTCATCATGTTACTCTAATTAATTTTGTTGGGTTTTAATGATGATGTTTAATTAGGATTGAGAGCATGTCTACACTCTCAATGTTTAACAACTACCATGATAGTTAAATAAAATTTATTCCTTTGTAGTAGGGAAAATTGGCTTTACGCAAAACTGTAACCATAGAGCTTTCCACCAGCCAAATATGCATGTAGTATAGTCTTATTCTTCCATCATTCTCTATGTGTTACTTTGCCAGCATATTCCATGTGCTGACCTGTTTTCGGGCTGCAATGTTCATGTTGTAGACTTTTCAGACGACGAGTAAGGAGACTTTTAGGTCGTGGTTCTATACTCCGTGATGCCGTTGGAGTTGATGGACTCACTTATCTTCCAAGCCTTCCACTGTTATCGTTATTAGATGGCCTTAAGCCATATTTATTATAATAAGTTCTCTTTTGAGACACTCGATGTAATAAGTGTGTGATTGCTACTCTGTTATAAATCCTTCAAGTACTGTGTGGTGTCAGCATTACTGATCCAGGGATGACACCGGAGCACAGAGATCAGACTGGTTGCGGTCTGGTCGCTACAAGATGGTATCAGAGCACACGCTGACTGTAGGACACGACCACTAAGCTAAAAGCCCTAGATCACTACTCACTCTTCTCATTCTGAATCCTCATCTTTTCCTACTCTTTTAGGATGGAGGATGCAAGGAACAAGTTCACGCAACCGGATGAAGATACACCCTTTGGACGTCACCTGAAGGAAGTCACTAGATATCTAAACATCGGAGTACCAAGCTTCACCGGAACCTACAACGCCACTTTACCTGAAGAGGAGCGCTAGATGATTCAAGTTCAAGTTCCCGGAAGGACGTTCATGCCAGTCACCAAGCGCATAGAGTTTTACTTTGATGCACCAACCTGGAGTCTAGGAAAGAGCATGGCAGCTCACATCACCATGGGACGTATTGGAGAAGTTTACCGCAATGATCTCAAGGATACTATTTGCCAGATTTGTGGGCACCGAGATGAGCACTGGGAGATGATCAACACCAAGAAGATAGATCCATTGCAGCTTTTATCCAGGAGTTGAACCAGCACATTCAATGTCAAGAGAACCAGATGTGTGCAGACATGATAGATCTGAAGAAGGCAAGAACAAGAATCAAGGAACTTGAGGAAGAACTCAAGGCTACATGTGAAGATTATGAAGAGGAAATCGAAGTACTAGTGGAGAAGAATGATGACCTGATCAAGAAGATCGGAATATTCATGGGAGGCCCTACACCAGTAGAAGAAGACAAAGAACCCAAGGAGATTCGCCCAGAAGACTACATCATCATCGACGACACCGACTCGGATCCAGATGATAGCGATGATGACTATGTTGATGAAGCTGGAGCAGATATCATGGAGTCTGCAACCAAAGAATATTTCTAGTAGACCACCCAACAGTAGTAGTAGTCCACCATGTAAATATAGTAGTTCGAGCACTTTTGCGATAGTTAGACCGATTGTGTGTCCTTGTTTGATTGAATGAAGTGAATTGTTTGCTTTTGCCTCATGTGCATAAGGGTAGTCTTTCTCATTAGACCCCTCTCTATTCTTAAATCTCATCTTTTCTAAACCCATCAGATGCCTCCGAGACGTGACCCCGGATTTACCTTCCCGCCGGAACTCACTCAGTTGATCCAGCAGCAGAATACGTTGATGCAGTTGCTAGTCCAGAATCAGAATCAGGGGAACAACAACAACCCACCACCACCACCACCTGTTGACCACTTAGCCCGTTTTCTTAGGCTGAACCCTCCAGTGTTTTCCAGTAGCACCGAGCCTATACTAGCAAATGATTGGCTCCGCAAGACAGCAAGGGAGTTGACCACAACAGGATGCACAGATGCGGAAAAGGTGAAGTTTGCCGCACATCAGCTTGACGGACCCGTAGCATCATGGTGGGAGAATTTCACAACCACTTTCCCTATCGACACTGTCACATGGGACCAGTTCTAGCAGGCTTTCCATACTGCCCATGTTTCAGCAGGAGCTATGGCCATGAAGAAGCGTGAGTTTCACAACTTGCGCCAAGGAGGGCGGACAGTTGGCCAGTATGTGGAGGACTTTAGTAAGCTAGCACGTTATGCCCCAGATGACGTTGCTACAGATGCAGCTAAGCAGGAAAAGTTTCTGGAAAGACTGAATGATGAGTTGAGCATGCAGTTGATGGTAGCAACCTTCAACAACTACCAGGAGTTGGTAGATCGTGCTCTTATGATTGAAGGGAAGCAGCAGCAAATTGAGAACCGCAAGAGGAAGTATGGAGAAGGGAAGTACAATTCTGGAGCTCAGCAGAAGCCGCGCTTTACCCCTAGACCGAGAGGACCTTTTCAGCATACCCATGGGGGAGGAAGCTCGCACAATCATAATGGCCCCAAGAATGGTAATGGGAATGGAGGAAGGAACGACCAGAACTGTACCAACCCATCAACCCCAGCCAAGAGAGACCTGAGCCAAGTCACTTGCGTAAGTGCCAGAAGACCGGACATTATGCGAATGAATGTCTTGAAGCCTAGAATGGAAATGGCAATGGAAGCTCTGGGAAGAAGCCGAACCCTTTCAACAGGGGATAGGTGAACCACGTTAACGTGGAGGAGGTTGAAGCCCAGCCCGATGCAGTAATAGGTAAGTTTTTGGTTAAGTCATTTACTGCACTCGTTCTTTTTGATACTGGTGCATCGCATTCATACATCTCAAGGGGATTTGTGGATAAGTATAAACTGCCAACCCAAGCCCTTAGGTCACCCATGTTAGTAACCTCGCCTGGAGCAGAGTATATGGCTAGTCTATGGTGTGATCGGTTACCATTAAGGATTGGTAACTATGTATTTCCTTCGGACCTAATAGTATTGGAATCTCAAGGATTGGATGTGATATTAGGCATGGATTGGTTATCGAAGTATGAAGGGAACATTGAATGCGCCAGTAAGTCAATTTTTCTTACAATGCTAGAAGGAAGAAGGATCAAGTATGTATCCCATCATGTGCCGAAGAGGACTCAAGTAAATTGATTCACAAGAGTTGTGCAGGAGGAAGTACCAGTAGTGAAGGATTTCCCTGACGTATTTCCACAGGAGTTGCCAGGCATGCCACCGGATAGAGATATTGAGTTCTTGATTGAGATTTTGCCAGGCACAGGGCCAATATCTAAGAGACCATATAGGATGCTCGCAAAGGATTTGGAGGAAATTAAGAAGCAGATTAAGGAGTTACAGGATAAAGGTTATATTCACCTAAGATCTTCACCTTGGGGATCGCCATTACTTTTAGTGGAAAAGAAGGATGGATCGTTAAGGATGGTTGTTGATTATCGAGGATTGAATGAAGTAACCATCAAGAACAAGTACCCACTATCGATGATTAATGATTTGTGTGATCGATTGCAAGGAGCTAAGGTATTTTCCAAGATCGATCTGTGATCGGGATACCATCAGTTGAAGATTCGAGAACAGGATATACCTAAGACGACTTTTACCACCAGGTATGGGCTGTATGAGTATACCGTTATGTCATTTGGTCTGACTAACGCACCTTCCTATTTTATGAACATGATGAACAAAGTATTTATGGAGTTTTTGGATAAGTTCGTCGTAGTGTTCATTGATGATATCCTAGTTTATTCTAAGAATGAAGAGGAGCATAAGGAGCATTTGCGTTTGGTACTTGGGAAGCTCAAAGAACATCAGTTATATGCCAAATTTAGCAAATGTGAGTTTTGGTTCAAGGAAGTTGGATTTCGTCGGACACGTTATATCCGGAGAAGGTATAGCAGTAGATCCCACCAAGGTTGACACTGTGAAAAATTGGGAAGCCCCAACAACAGTTGGAGAGATCCGTAGTTTTCTGGAACTCGCAGGATACTACCGGAGATTCATTGAAAATTTCTCGAAGATTGCGAAGCCTATGAAGGAGTGGTTGAAGAAGGATACCAAGTTCAAATGGACTGAGGAACGTGAGGCCTGTTTCCAGGAGTTAAAGAAACGTTTGGTTACATCACCTGTGTTGATTTTGCCGGATCAGAACAAGGATTATGAGGTGTATTGCGATGCTTCACGTCGAGGACTTGGAGCAGTGCTTATGCAGGAGGGAAGAGTTGTTTCATATGCCTCACGATAGCTTAAGCCTCATGAGTTGAATTATGCCACGCATGATTTGGAGTTAGCAGCCGTAGTGCATGCATTAAAAACTTGGAGACATTTTCTCATTGGCAACCATTGTGAAGTGTACATGGATCACAAGAGTTTGAAGTATATTTTCACACAGAAGGAGTTGAATCTCAGGCAAAGGAGATGGTTGGAGCTCATCTAGGATTATGATATGAGATTGCATTATCATCTCGGAAAGGCTAATGTAGTAGCCGACGCGTTGAGCCGTAAAAGCCACGTCAATACCCTAATGACGGGAGATTTACCAAGGGAGTTAGCCGAAAATCTTCGTGAGCTTTGTTTGGAGATAGTTCCGAGAGGCTATGTAGCAGCATTAGAGATTCAGTCTACTTTGTTGGATAAGATCAGAGAAGCCCAGAAGACTAGCAAGGAGATTGCTTCTATAAAGGAGAAAATGAGCAAAGGAAAAGCTAAGGGATTTCATCTGGATGAGCACGATACCCTATGGTTTGAAGACCGGGTTTACGTGCCCAATGACCCGGAGATCAGGAAGTTGATACTGCAAGAGGCCCATGATTCACCATATTCGATTCACCCAGGGAATACAGATATGTATTTGGATTTGAAGGATACTTTCTGGTGGACCGAAATGAAGAAGGATATTGCGGAGTATGTAGCAGTTTGTGATGTATGTCAGAGAGTAAAGGCAGAGCATCAGAAGCCAGCAGGATTGTTACAGCCATTGCCAATACCCGAATGGAAGTGGGATAAGTTAGGCATGGATTTTATTACGGGTTTACCCAGAACTTGTTCAGGCTATGAATCGATTTGGGTAGTAGTCGATCGTTTAACAAAGGTAGCTCATTTCATCCCAGTGAAGACTACTTACACCAGTGCTAAGCTGGCAAAGATATACATGACCAGGATCGTATGTCTGCATGGAGTTCCAAGTAGCATTGTATCAGACAGAGGAACCCAGTTTACCTCAAAGTTCTGGAATCAGTTGCACGAAACTTTAGGTACCAGGCTAGAGTTCAGTATAGCTTTCCATCCATAGACAGATGGACAGGCCGAGAGAGTTAATCAGATTTTGGAGGATATGATGAGAGCTTGTGCGCTAGATTAGGGATCTAGTTGGGACGACAATTTACCATATGCAGAGTTCTCTTACAACAATAGTTATCAATCCAGTTTGAAGATGGACCCTTTCGAAGCCTTGTACGGAAGGAGGTGCAGGACCCCATTGTCGTGGGATGAAGTTGGAGACCGCCAGTTGTTTGGACCGGATCTGATTAAGGAATCTGAATAGAAGGTGAAATTGATTCGCGATAGGCTCAAGGTAGCCCAGTCCAGGCAGAAGAGCTACGCAGATTCGAAATGCAAGGAGACAGTTTATGAAGTCAGAGACCGAGCTTATCTTCGAGTATCTCCACTTCGAGGAGTTAAGCGCTTTGGAGTTAAGGGAAAGTTAGTGCCACGTTATGTAGGACCATACAAAGTTTTGGAGCGTATGGGAGAAGTAGCTTACAAGTTGGAATTTCCCGAAGGATTCTCAGGAGTTCACGATGTATTCCACGTTTCCCAGTTGAAGAAGTGCCACGCAGAGATGGCTGATATACCACTGAGAGATACAGTGCCGCTGGAAGCGATTCAGTTGGACAACGATTTGACCTATGAGGAGAAACTAGTTAAGATTCTTGAGTATGCCAGACGAGTAACCCGCAACAACGTTATCATGTTTTGCAAAGTTTAGTGGATCCACCACACGGAGGATGAAGCCACCTGGGAGCGAGAGGAAGGTCTGTTGAAGGACCACCCTCACCTATTTTCTAGCCAACCCGAATCTCGAGGGCGAGATTCATCTTAAGGGGGGTAGGTTTGTAACATCCCAAATTTCCAATTTGGAATGTTATACATTAGATCATCATTGCGTATCATATTTATTGCTTTTGGGTTGATCCTAGAAATTTCACGCAACTCAAGGACCCTCGGAGAGAGTTGGGGATTTCGTTATTTTCAAATTTGAGTTTTCTCAAATTTTGAAAAATAGGATCATTTGATTTTATTTATTTTATCTTCAATTATTTCTATTACAAAAATATGAGAGAGGGAATAAAATGACTTTCCCAAATAAAGAAATATTGAGGATTTAATAATAAAATCAAATAAGATTTTATTTTGGATTTATTTGCTATTTTTTTGAATATCGGAAAAATTGCACGTTTTCAAAAAGTTCATTTAGGGCCAAGAAAATGTTCATCTTGTTCTAAATATTTTATTTAGACGGTGAAAATTTGTTTTGGCATTTTTAGATTTTTATTTATTTATCTAGAATTTTTTTAGTCCGGCGAAATTATTTAAAAAAACCCACGCCCGACTGGGCCAAAGGCCCAGCCGAGCCAGGCCGGCCCGCCAGGAGCCGCCGCCTCCTGCGCCGTGCTGCCGCCGGACTCACAGTCCGAGCCGGAGCCTCTCGCGCCGCCCGACCCCCTCCCCAAGCCAGGCCGCCGCCCCCACCCCCTTCCCCCTTTAAATAGCCACCCCCTGGAGCCCGGAG